>NW_010131668.1:33584-45121 GCF_000699245.1 Pterocles gutturalis | reverse complement strand
GGAATAAGAAAAGCACAGCCCTCCATCCAGGCAGCTCCAGCCCTACATACAGCTAGTTCCCTTGAGATCCTCCTTCCTCTCCTCACCCCCACTCTCCGAAATGGAGAACAGGTTCCCAGTAGATCCCAGACAGCTCTGCAGAAGACAGCGACGGTACGAAGAACCCTTATCACCTTCCTTCCAGGAGTCGCACACACAGACATGCCCACATGTCATCTTTCCAACCATTTTCCAGGCTCTTTCCAGGACCTAACTGCCCCCAGCAGTTTGTCCCTCACAGCGAAGCAGAAGCCTCTGAACCAGGAGCCAAGTGGAGAGGAGGCAATGATCTAGAAGCGAGTCATAGACAGAGGAAACTGTCCCCCACACGCTAATAGTCTTTGATGAAGTATTGTGCACATGTGCGGATGAGGCTGCTGCTTTATTGTGCTTAGAGAAAGTTTCCATCTGCTCCAGTGCAAACCCCAGCACACATTCATCCGAGAGCTCTGGTGTCAAACGAGGGTTCGGTTCTGGACACGGCATGCAAACCAGGACTCCAAAGGACTGGGTCATTTGTCTCCTCCCTACCTGGTGACAAGTATTACATCAGAATCTACACCCCACGGTGGCTTCCCTTGTCCCCTTTCTCACCCCCAGATTGCTCTACAGTACAAAGAGGCAATTTTTTTTTTTTTTTTAATATGCTGCCATTAGGGCGAATGGGACATTACAGTCAATAGAGATAACGCTCCTGATCCAAGAAAATTACAGCTGAAATTAAGGCAAATCCATCAAAAGATGACACAAAAGAGAGAGGTAATAACACAGCACAAAACCAGCCACTCTAATAAGTGTTTTTCCACCGCATAAAATACACAATCATTATATTGATCCTTCTGCTTTAATTCCAATGAGTGAGAACAGGCACTAATTACTTTCCTAAATTGGGGCCAAAACAGTGCACTTGTCATTTGGACAAGCAAGATGCTCTCAGAGCTTCAAACGTGCCATAAACCCCCAGAACAAACCCCATCCGCACAGCACAAGCAAGCCCATCTTCTTTATGGGAGCAAAGCTATCTCTCTTCACAACGGGAAGGGCTGCGTAATAAACCTGTCACATCCTGTAACATGCTGGAAAGGATTGCGCGCTCGGTGGCGTGGTAAATCGTAGAGTTCACGTTGCCTAGCTTTAAAATAAAAATGAAAACAAGGATAAAAGATATTTCCCTCCATTGTTTCAATTTTATGTACAAACTGTATGGCAGGAATAAGTGCACGTTTGGCACCGAGGGCGAGTTCTCTGTTCCTGCAGCTTGGTCCCAGTCTGATCCTTATTTTAATGTAAATAAACGAGGCATCAGCTTTATCTCTCTCTCTCTCTCAACAGTAACAATAAACCAGAGAATCACCACTTCATTTCCAACCTCTAGTGCAGAGCTGGGAGATTGAGCAAGGACAAGCCTGTGGGTCTGCTGGCCTCCCAGCACCACCAAGGACGGATTAAAAAAAAATAAAATAAAAAGAGGACAACAGAGGACATGTTGCCCTACCAAAAAGAAATGGCAAGGGCTGGAGGTGCTCCTTCTCTTGGAAGGGTAGAGCTGGGAAGTGCACCAGGAGGGCAGCTGGATGTCTGCACAACAGGTCATGGAAAGCACCTCTGAATGCCAGAGTGCTTTCCAGCGCCGTCTTGAAACCCATGTTCTCTTGATCCGTTTACTGAAATTAGATTACGAACCTTAAGGGGGTTTACCCAGAGGTTTGATATAGGACTAATATTTTTTTTAATAGTAATTAACATTTGATTACAGTGTTCCAGGGAACATTTCCCAAGTACCTTGAAATCAGAAGAGTACAACTGGCTTTAATTGGGGCCATGTTACAGTCATGCAGACGTGATGACTTGCATCAGAGCAAAATCTGACAGGACAGCATGTGATCAAAGGTAAGGCATATAGGATCACCGACGGCCCCGTAGTAACAGCCAGGCTATAAAATCACCCCTGGGGCTCGGCGGCCACCAAGGGTAGCAAGAATAGTTCAAGAGGCTTATAAACAACAACAGGCACAGGGCTCAGCAGCAGCCAGACGTCCTCTCCCAGGGAGTCACGGTGTCTGTGACACCCCAGGCTTGCGTGTTGCTCTCTTTTTTCTAAATGTTAAAAGGTAAAAAAAAAAAAAAATTCTAATGGTTACAGACGTAAACATTTCTTTTCTGTGACGCTGATGGGGGAGCATTAGAGCATGCTGGAGGGTTCCTGGAATACCCTTGGGCTGATGTCAGATGCGGTGGCAGCGTGCACCGATGGGAACGTGCTGCAGTCGGGGCGCTGGGCAGCACACGGCACCGGGGATTCCTCCAGAGCAGCCGCAGCTGCAAGCCCATGGAACTGCTCTGAGATGCAGACACATCGCAGCTTGAGCTCCCGTGTGTGCACCTAGGGCAGAGCTACACTGCTGCCATCTTCCCCTTCATGGTGACACTGATGGCATCTATCCAGCCACCCATTTCTACAAACATTCGAGTCCTCTCCGCTCCCCAGACTCAGCTGAAACTGGACAACGTGTTCAAAGGTTACATGATAAGAACTCTCCAAAAAGACAAAGCGTAATTACATAAGGCTTGCTTCCTTTGGAAAGCTGGGCAGGCTCCCAAATGGCAGTGAATAACTTCCATGGGGACTGAACAACCTTACTCAATCTCTCCTGGAGCAGACTTGGCCACAGTCATCCTACACAGAGGGTTCCTTTCAGCAGCAGGAGAACATCCTGCACATCAAGAAGCCACTGCTCCTAGAGGAAGCCTGTACAAGGAAGATCACCTGGCTGTTCCCACCACCCAGGGCCTGGAGCTCACAGGCAGAGCTCCACAGGCTTGATGACACCCAAAGGTCCCAGTGGAGCTGGTGAGATGTCTGCAAGGCTGAGCATCACAGAGAGCTGTGCCATGGGAACCTCCAGCGCTGAGAGCACAGTCCAGCCCCACTCCACACCACGGAGCTGCTGGGCCACCCGCCATCGGGGCGCAGGAGCAGCATGGTGCTCCCCATGAAGGTGGGGCCATCCCACGCTTCTGAGGTGCTGAGGGAACGCAGCTTTCCCAAGAACAGCCTCATCTGGAAGAAGGTGTTTTTCCAACAGAGCTGCACTTGGAGATCAGACCTTCCCTCAAGTCTCACAGTGAAGCCACCCAAGGTATCTCGTCATTTCCCCTCATGGCAAATACATTTGTGAATCAAAAAAAGAAAACAGAGTAAATGCCAGAGATGAAAGGAATTCAACCCACTTGGATGGTTCTGGAAAGACCGACAAGTGAAAGAACACTCCGCAATGTCTCATTTTATTGCAAACGCCATGACAAATCTTCTCACCTTGACAGACCAGTATCGAAGGCCCTGAGCTAGAATAGCCACAAGTCCCGTATGACACAGAGGGAATCAGTGATTCAACATTTTACGACTATTTTTTTTTAAACAGTCTCATCCATCATCACATATGGGGGCAAAAAAAAAAAAGGATTTCACCTTAACCATCTCCAAAAGTGTGGAGACGTCTGGACTAATTCTCCAAACAGCCTTGGACTCCAACACTGAAGAAGGTCCCCAGAAAATAACTGTATGTAGCAGTACATGTAATATTTACCTGGAAAAGGAGAATATTTTGGAGCTATTTTGTTTTACCTGCTACCTGAAGCAGGTACAGCTAAATGGGATTTCACTGACACGGTAAAATCACTTCACACGCTGGAGGGAGCACAGCAGCACACACTCGGGGCATCGCCAGCGGGACATGGAGCCATTAGTTCCTCCCTGCTCATCCCCGGCACAGTCAGGGTGACAGGGTGGCCTTCACAGGGGACAGTGTCTCCCTGGTGACCACCAGGTGGCAATCACGACACAGAAACACACACCCCCTCCCCAACGGGACCTCCAGGGACTGTCATAGAACCATGGAATGGTTTGGGTTGGAAAGGATCTTCGAGATCATCCAGTTCCAACCCCCTGCCATGGGCAGCGCCACCTCCCACCAGCCCAGGTTGCTCAAAGCCTCATCCAGCCTGGCCTTGAACACCTCCAGGGATGGGGCATCCACAGCTTCTCTGGGCACCCTGTTCCAGTGTCTCACCACCTTCACAGTAAAGAATTTCTTCCTAATATCTCATCTAAATCTGCCCTCTTCCAGTTTAAATCCATTACCCCTCATCCTATCACTACCTGCCCTTGTATCAAGTCCCTCCCCATCTCTCCTGTAGCCCCCTTCAGGTACTGGAAGGCTGCTATAAAGTCTCCCTGGAGCCTTCTCTTCACTAGGCTGAACAACCCCAACTCTCTCAGCCTGTCCTCTTATGGGAGGTGCTTCAAGCCCATCTTTGTGGTTCTCCTCTGGACTCGCTCCAACAGCTCCATGTCTTTCCTGTGCTGAGGACACCAGAGGTAGACACAGTACTACAGGTGGGGTCTCATGAGAGCAAAGCAGAGGGGGAGTATCACCTCCCTCGACCTGCTGGTTATACTTCTTTTGATGCAGCCCAGGATCCGGTTTGCCTTCTGGGCCACAAGAATGTGATCTAAAACCATAAAGCAATCTAGAACCAACAAGTGAGCTAAAACATAGTCTAGAACCACCACTTGGGCTAGGACCTGCCCTGGAACCAAGAAACAGTCCTGAACTTGTTGATGTGAGCTAAACCATTATTCCTCTCTGGAACCAGCAAGTGACCTGGAACCTGAATCAGAACGGACAAGCTGTGACAAGAAGTGATCTAGAACCAGCAAGCAACCTAGCACGTTGTCTAGAACAATAAAGCAAAGCTGGAACCTAGTCTAGAACCCAAAAGTGATCTAGAACCTAGTCTAGAGCCATAAAGCCCTCGAGAACCTGATCTAGAACCATAAAACATGCTAGAACTTTTAGTCTAGAACCACGTCCCTGCCAAACCCCCAACTCCACACACTGCCGGCTCCTCTTCAGTTCCTCATCTACCGACACCCCCAAGTCCTTCTCCTGGGGGCTGCTCTCAAGCCATTCTCTGCCCAGCCTGTATTGGTGCTTGGGCTTGCCTCGACCCACAGGCAGGACCTTGCATTTGGCTATGCCACACCCTTCTCAGCGAACATCCTCTGCATGCGAGATCCAAGCTCCAAGATTAAACTTCCTGTTTTCTGAAGTGAATACTTTTCATTTAAGGATTAAGTCAGGTTACCCCTGCACAGGCGACCACCTGGGTGGCCAGTGCCACTGCCAAACTCTTGGCCAGGGCATCCTACTGCTCCAGCCACACATGGTCACTGTGAAGACCAGAATATGCTGTGAACTGTGCTTGGAAACCCAGCACTGAACTTCCCAAGGGAAAAAGAAAGTTGAGGAAGGCGCATGACCAGCCTGGGGGAGTTCAGCTGCAGGATAAAAAGTACCTGGAAGCACCCGAGGCATCCAGGGAAAATGACTGCCAGCTATGGAGGGAGTTTCCCTTGACATACTTCCAGCAGACTTAGTGCAGAGTGATGACCTACAGGCTCTTTAGTCCAGACACCTTCAAATCCATGGTGGTGCTGCCAAAGGGGTCTCATGAAGTCTGTGGGCAGAATTAGGGGATGCACAAGAAAGTTCAGACAACCAAGCATGCCATGAGCTGCAGAGCACCTGCTCTTCTCTCCTTCAGGTGGGCCACGACTAGCAACACGGCTTAGAAACAAGCTTATAAACCAGCCCAAAAGCAAACGGGAATTTTTGGGACCTTCAAGAAGTTTCCTCATCTTTCAGAGTTTAAACAAGCATGTATTTATAGTTTAAAAAAAAAAAAAAGAAAGGGTCACCAAGGTTTTATGCTCCCATCTCCACAAGGTACTTAATGAAGTGCCCCAGAGGGATCGGCTCTGTATGAAGACAATCATGGACGTTGTCTTTCCTGACAACACCCTTTACATCTTGGAAGCTACCAAAACAGCCAGATGAGAATATACAATGTTGTCAGAAGCACAGATTAAAGACACACACGCATTAGCCAATGAAAAAAGCCATTACCCCATTCTCCGAAAGGGGGGTTGTTGATGACAAGAAGCCAAGCAGTACAATCACCCTCCAGTCTTTTCTCTGTTGGGAGTCAAAGAAGACAAAGAAAATCTCTGCCAATAAGAAACTTAGTCACAGTGAATTTCACAGCCCAGCCAGCCCCTAGTTAAGTGGGGCTCAAAGCGAGGCCACTTCAGTTCAAGCACCACAGTTCAGCTGGGAAATGCTGAGTGACCGAGCAGCTCGTGTGGCTTTCAAGGAGCACACGTGAAACTCGCTACTACTGAGCACACAAAGCAGCCGCAACTGATAACAAACAAACTCAGGGAAACGGGGACTTCAGTTTAGTTTACTTTTACTTCTAGGGCTGATAAGAGCTGTGCCAACATACTCTTAAAAAAAATAAAAATTATGCAACTTCTAAGCTCTACCTGGAGTTTGAGCTGAGGACTCCTCAAACCATGCTGCTGACGCTGTACATCAGCTGTGCTACCCCAACAGAACAGCTCTGCAAGGGGAAGAGAAAAGTTGGGCTTTATGCCCAACTCCCACTACCACACGTGCTCCAGATTACATCCAGATCCCCATCACTTGTAAAATTTGACCACAGCATTGCCGTAGGTCAGTTACTCACTCCAGATCACCAACTAAACCAGGACTACTCAGTTTTTCCCAAGATAACTGAATACATTTATCAATATCCACCATTTCTTATTGAGACCCACTCAATAGGGAGCAGTGTGGCCCCTCTGGGTGGGAGCTTGGCGCAGTGCAGCTGTTCCCAAGAAAAGAGTGAAAATGCTGAAAACTACAGGGTCTTCCTCATGGAGAGACAAAATGAACTTGCAATCTGGATCCGGACCAGCATAAGTCATTTGTGCAGCCCTGGCTTAAAATCTCCTCCCTCGTGGCAGTACCTGCCGGTTGAACTCTGGACAGCAACGGCTCTACAGTGCCTCCTGAAACGCACAGAGTGCAACACTTCTCATCTGCTTCAGGAGGGAATGAATTTTTCTCTTGATCTCTACTATCCTTCCTTGAAGCAATGCAAATGTAAAACCACAAAAATCTGTGACTTCTTTCTACCTCTTATCAGTAAAGGCTTGAAAACCAAAGACAAAGATCTTCCTCCTCTGGCAGAAGTGAAATGCCTGCACACTGTGTACCACTCTGACACAAAGAGAAGGGAGGCTGAAAGGCTGCCGGCACCCCACGGTGCTTGTGCTGGTCAGGCTAAGTACCTGCCTGCGTTCCCTCTAGACCGCAAGCTCTTCTGAGCAAGGACTGTATGCTCGTTAACGCTGTGATGTGCCAGCACGATGAAGGAAGCACCAAAAGAAACTTATGTAGCCATGAGATTAACTAGCAACGAGCTATCCTTAGCCTCATCGCAGTTTATCCACCAAACACCAGAGAGATACAAGAGAAGCATCTTGATTCCCGTCTCTATTGCATGCATCAAATTAGTGAAACCAAGAACAGTGACTAGAAATCTCAGTCATCCCTACTTCCACCGGCAGCCACGTACCCTGTTGCAAAGTTGCTGTCTTCTTTCCAGTCCACTATGCGACAGACGAAGAGCATGTTTGAATAGTCCTCTGGCCTGGTCACAAAGTCTGGAGGACAGTCAGCCAAGGACACGTAGGCCCTGGGCACTCTGTGGTCCACAGGTGAGAACATGGCGCACCTCCTGAAGAGTTCACTGCTCTTGTCTGCCAGAAGCTTGATGAAGCCTGTAGCTGCCCGGGAATGCTTCTTTTCCAAAATATAGACCACCTGGAAGAGGCAAAGGTTTCTACAGTGAATACCTTCAGATAAACTCATTTTCTTTAACAGAACAGGGACACACAGAGGCTTATCAGAATATCGGGAAAAGCACAGGTCTATATCATGCTTTCCCTGGGTGCATATATGTGTGAGTGCATTTTTTAACTGAGTACCTATTTACAATGTCTTTTCCTTGCCATCTTGCTCGTGGCTATAGAAGAGCTAAGTGTCTTCCAAGTGCTCGCTCTCTACAGCAATTTTCTTGATTACAGAACAAAACCAGACAAGAAGCAGATGCTTCCAAATGCAGGGAATTAGCCACAACATACAAGCAACTCCTGTAAAATCTTTCATTTGTATCCTCGGCCTGTGATTTCGACATTCAGCACAGAACAGGCCAGTCCAAAAGCGGTGCCGCTGGCGGATCCAATGCTAACCACAGGAAAGGATGTGCTGTGGGGAATTTGGCAGCTCTCTCCTCCTCTCTGTGCTTTCTGAAGTTAGGGGTTATTTTACCTTTATACAAGATGGCTTTGAAAAGAATAATAAATTACAATATCACTAAATAATTGTTCCAGAGAGGTGTTCATCCAGGCTATATTCTTGTAGACCATAATAAATCACTGGCTAACAGAAATATTATAGTCAATTTCCTAAGCTTACACAGAAGAGTCCTTCCAGAAGGTTTCAGGAGCTGCACCTCTGTGCAATTCCGAGCGCTGGAATTGCCACGCTGGATGAGACCAGAGGGCAGCCCAGCCCACAACAGGGACCAGTATCAGAAGCTGTAAGGGAAAGCACAAGACGTGGAAGAGACCTGACCCAGTAGCCCTTTCCTGGTCTCTGAACATTCCGAAATTGACTCAAATCTTGAACCAACAGCACTAACAGTCTTTCCAAAGTCTGTAAGAACTAATTCTGACAACTTTGGATATCCTGACACTCATATTAGTAGACAATCTTTTTTCTGAATCTTGCTAAGTAGTTTTGCGTAACAAACAAAGGGAATTTAAAGTAGGATAATTGGTAAAAACAACAAGGCACTTGATTTTTATCAGATCAGACAATTATTCTCTTTGAAATGGGGAATGAGATTCAAAGATCAACAGATGGAGACTCCAAGGAGGCCAGCACTGGTCTCCTTCAGCCTTTGGGAATGCACACGTGCTCGCTTGTCACCGTCCACGGAGTTACCTTGGCTGTCCTTTGAAGAAATGTATCTGGGAGGAGCCTGGGATCATTCACTTTGGGTCCATCATCTGGCTTTGTTCTGTGCACACCGCTGATCCCAACAGCCTTGACTGCATCAAAAAAACCCAAACACAACCGTTACCTTAGCACATCTCACTGAGTCATTTTGGGCTTTTGCTGTGAACTACAAGGTGCATGTAGCAGACTTATTTGAAAGGAAAAAGATCTCTTAAATGTTGGAACAGCCAAGCATGAAGCAGTTATTATTCCTCCAGACAACCAAAGAGCGGATGTATGTCCACTTACCATGCAGATCTGCTGAAAAACAACAAAACCCAAAATAAATCCAAACTTTGTAAGTACAACTGTACCAGTCATAATAAACAAAAGGGTGGGAAACACTTTCTGTTTACTAAATACTAATAAATACATTAATTTCCTGGCATTTCTTAGTTCGAGTCCTCAACATTACATAAATAGCCTGTTAGATACATGCATTCATTTAATATTTAATTACCTTTAAATAATGCTATGCAAGGTTATGAAATGCGTGTTTCTCTTTCAAACTGAAACCATACCTACTGTCTACATATCCACCCTAGCATTCTCTCTTCGGCTGTGGACCTGGATTATGAAAAAATCTTATGAAAGTAATCGCTACAGATTGAAATTTCCCCCTGAAACGTCTTCACCAGATACTGAGAACATTTAAATCAACTGTCAACTAATTTCTAGTTTGCAATTTTCAAATATTTATGTATCCGAGCTTGAAAGTATCCGCTATAGGTGGCTGGCACACCGAATGCATTTGGTGTTACAAACATCCAAAGGGATCTTTGCCATGGAGGAGGCCGGGACCGGTCCCTTCTTGAGCTGCACCCCTGCCGAGAGCCCGTGGTTACCGCTCTGACGTTTCTCAGATGGAAACGTCCACACACCCTTCTCTGGAGGGCTCATGGAGGATGGATGCCCTCTTCCACTTGTACAGCAATCGCACCCATCTCAAGCACAAGTGCTAAAATCAGGTCCTGACTCTTCAAAGAAACTTTGCTTTCTTCAAGAGAGATTGTGGCACTGACTGCAAGTTTCAAGGGACAGAGCTGTCACCGTTTCCCTTAGAAGACACGGGATAAAGCAACGTTTCACTGAGGACCCTGCCCCAGCAGGCCAACGGCGCTGACGCACGCCAGAAAGCCTCAAGGAGAACAGCGGTGACACACAGACCCTGGCCCCCAGATGACACCCATCTGTCCCGCAGGGACCCTCGACGGAGGCTGCTGGTGACATGACGGATGAAGGGGCCAGGCTGCGGGAGGGGATGCTGCAGCCCCTGGCGCTCGGGGGGAGCCGTGGTGACAGCGGGGGACAGGAGCTCGCCCCGAGGGGAACGGCTGTGCACCACCAGCACGAGGGCACGCTCACAGATGGTCCTGCTGCCATGGATGGCCTGGGTTGCCTTCGGGCAACGTTACCCCAGCAGTCGTTTGACAATGACGGCTATTGCTCTAATGACAAACTCCGGTTCTCATACGCTGCTAATTATCTCCAGCTCTGCCTTCTCATACAAAGCTCTTCAGACTTCGCCTCTCCCCAGAGATCACCTTTTCAGAAGAATCTAGCTGACTTTTATTTTATCTTTACTGACTTGCTAGCAAGGCCGAGAGAACAGACAGATATTCAGGGGGTTGAATACAAACCTACTTTCCTTTAAAAAGCAGCAGCAAACTCTTTCCTCTCTTCTACTGAAATGAACTCAGATGTGCCACAACTGGGGTTACTAAGGGATAAAACCACCCAGAATTTCAAAGTGACAACACGCTGAGGAAGAAAAATTGCTTGGATGATTATAAACAGTTTAAAAAGTGGGGATACCCAACTTACAGACCTCATTTGCTTGCCTTCTCTGAGCTCTCTGCCAGCTGAAGGTCATACCAAGCAATCAGTCAGTAAAGAATAAAAGCAAGGAGCTGTTTTGTTTTCTTAAAAATTTTCAAGCCATTGGTTAACAGTCATGGGTTTATGGTGTGCCAACCATAAAGACAGCTAGGACAAAGAACGGGATGATCCGGAACAAAGGGACGTTGGCAGGCGCAGAGGGCAAGGGGAGGTTGGGAGCTTTCCAAAGGCCAAGCCTCAGGCACACCTGCCACAAGCCCAGGGCTTGACTGGAGCAAACGCTCCCCCACTGCACGGCACATACTGGTTGGAAGAGAAACCATATCTAAACGTGTTTGGAAAAAAGCAAGAGCTGCACTCGCTGCTCTCCCAGCACAGCAGAATAACGGCACCGGCTCAAGGCACAACGGGCAAGAAAGAGGAAAGCACCAGGAGCCACGTGAGGAACATGCCCTTCTTTCCACTTCTCCTTCCAACTCCCATTTCTCCAAAAAGTTCCTCACATTTTTTTCATGGAAGCAGCTTTCCCTGTCAAAAAAGGAGCCAGCAGTGCTGTCCTCAGGAGGTATCACACCCACGCGTGCAGAAGCACCGAAGCACCAGGAGAGAGCCGCCACGGGGAGCACAGCAAACGGGGCAGCACGGCTTCCTTCGCCGGGGGGGAAGAACATGGGGGGCTGGGGGCAC
>NW_010131668.1:0-33566 GCF_000699245.1 Pterocles gutturalis | reverse complement strand
GCTGAAGCTGAGCCCCATGTCAACCCAGTGCAGGTACCAGAAAGCATCTAAATTCTCACTGTAGCACATGGTAGAACCCGCCTTGTTCCTTCACAGCCAAAAACCACCAGGGCCTTCGGCTGGCTGGAGAGCACCTTTTGCCTCAGGGGTCTCTCCAGTTTCAGTATCCCTCCCAAAAAAATCCTAGTACTATTAGAGACTCCAGCAGACAGAGGCTGGGATCTACAACTAGGCAAATCACAGCCATCTACTTATTCCTACCCACCTTTCTTAATCACCTTCAACACCTAAAAGGTCACCCTGTACATTTACTGATGGGCAACGCTCCTGAAACAGGGAAGAAGGCACACGAGGAACTCTGCACTCTTCAGGCCAAGAGGCGTGGATTTCTCTATAGCTTGTAGCTGCTCCTTTTGAAGTCACAATTCTGTTGGTACCAGGGCTGCATCTCTTGCTCGGAGGTCTATGTTAGCAGAGCAGCAGCAACGGGGGCTCTCTGGGACAAATCCCTCTGCTCAAAGGACAACTACCCACATCCAGTGTCCACCTGGCTCAGTTGTGAAACTACTGCACAGAGACCTCAGTCTCAACAGCGATAATCTGCCACCAGAGCCTAGTACCCAAGTTCCCTAAAGATACTTCTGACAGTCCCTGCGTTTCATTGCACATCCCCCTTCCCTCCAGTGAAACTGGAACATGGTGGGTGGGCAGAGAGGGGAGGTGTCAGGGTCCCACCAGAGACGGGTGGTCTAGAAGGTCTGAGCTGGGAGACACAAACATCTCCCACAACAGGGCAGAGCCACAGAGGCAATCTGAAAAGAGAGTTAACTTGGGAGAGGAGCAGGATTTTTGAGCAGGGGAGGTGGGAAGAAACTCCTTGCATTATGCCAAACTAAAAATGAATTATTCTGACCCCTTTACTGCAGTGGTTATCCAATGACCATTCAATATTTCCACCCTGGGCAAAGACATGTTTTCTGAGAAAGATTTACTATGTTAGCTTGGGCAATACTTCATAAGCTTATCTTACAGTGAAAACACACTTCAGCAACTGGGATCCAGTGAAACTGCATTATAATCTCAGTGTTTTCCTTTCAGCGATTATCTGACAAACCCAAACTGTAATAGTCTTACTTAAAAAAAAAAAATTTTAAAAAAATTAGGCACTAGATACAAAAAGCAACTCAAATTGGTTATGTTTTTACCAACAAAGTAGTTCCAGGATACTTGGAATTTGCCTCCCTCTGTACGAGATCACTTCAGGCAGCTTCAATACACACTCAAGATCTGCCTGACAGGCATTCCTAGGTCAAACTTTTTTTTTTTTTTAAACTCCCCCCAATTTCCTTTTACAATTAAATTACCATGACATTAAAAGGTGGCCAAAGTGGACTAAAAGTCATCAGACTAGAATTCTGATTACTTGTGACAGATCCAAAATTATTCTCATTAGGTTTGCATTGGTCACTGTGGAAATTTGCAATTCTGTCCAAAGAGAATACAATTAAAGATGCAATATCCACTTGAAAATGAAAATATATCGCAGTTTCAGATCTCAAAAACAACTCACTGGGAAAAAAAAAATATCTCTCTGGATGGAAAGAAACAAGTTTTTAAACAAAATAGTTCAATGTTTGCTACTTCAACTAGGAAAAAAAATCTACTTGAGAAGTTATTTGGCTTACTCTACGTGGGCATATTTACAAAGCCCATCAGAAGACACTATTGATGTGAAGCTTTTAAAAAAGAAAACACTGCTCTTCAGCTTAGAGCACAGATACCAGCACTTCTCTTTCAGTAGCAAAGTCTACTACATACTAATAAAGTAACAATGCTTCGGTTCTCTGATGTCTGCTTCCATAAGCAGTTTTCAGCATATTATCTTTTAGTACCAAATACATAAGGAAAGTGGTGTAAAACAAACCAGCTCGTTATAAATATCTCAAGGATTGTGTGTCACACTCAAAAAGGATGTGTTTTGGGAAGCTGTCTGTATCAACGCAAGAGACACATGGAAATGAAAACTCCCTTCAGCCAAAAAGCTGCCCAGACTGTCCCTGGATTACACTGTCGTGCTGCTATCTTCATTTTTAGAGACCAGGAGAAAGAAATGTGTTGGTCCTCCCTTCACCAAGTAAACCAAAATGTTCTTTTTCGAGGATCAAAGCAAAGAGATCTCGTTTCTTAGACACACCTGTCCCTAGCTGGATGATTTCAGTTCCTACAAAGTTCTTTTGGTACCTCCACAGGTAGGAGCTCTGAGCTTCTCCTCACCTTGACGGATGTCTCCCCCATGGAGTCCACAGTACGGAGGTCAGAGTGAGCTCTCTCTGAAGTCTCACCCAGCAGGCTGAAGAGTCTCTCCTCCCCATCCAAAAGGTGGGGAGGAAGGAAAGTGCCATGTCAGCTGGCACCAGGTACTATCTAAAGCTGGAATTTATTTTAAACAGGCTATTATAAGAAGGCTCACTTGGAAAAATATTGTGCCAGAAGCAGTATTTTGCAAGTATTTATATATCCACACACAGGATGGGGGGAAGACAGATAGCTCACTCTGATGAGACCATCAAGACAACAGCTTTGGAATTTAACACGCGCACCCTGTCCAAAATCAGCCCAACAGCTCCCGTGTGCAACGCAGGAGGGCTCCACAGGTAAGAAGCAAAGCCTCTCCAAACCACGCAGCACTCCCAGGTTGTCTCATCACTGAGCTGTGTGTCTAATGAACAGGACTAACCTCCTTAGAGATGTTTATTCCGAGCACTCGTTTAAGCAGACTCACCCTGCCACAGCTGTTCATGATCCTTGAGGTCCTTTCCAACCCTAATGATTCTATGATTGTCTAAACCCCTGAACCCACACACCTGCATGCCCGGCGGCACACTGAAGACAAAGACTGGGAGACTCAGATGATTAGACGAGAAGATTTTTGAAGATGCACAGGTGGGAGGAGACCTTCAGAGAGGGAGAGGAAAGGCATAAGAACGTATGCGTACAGTAGGGAGACAAGCATCTTCAATGCCACAGAGCAAAGGCAATCCGAAGAAGGGAGCAGAGCTGGTTTCCTTACACACACAATGCAGCCAAGTGTGTAATTATTTACTTATATTTGGCCACTTCCACAAGGAAGGACGGAGGAGATGGCAGAATGATGAGACAGGAACGTCACTTTTCCTTAGAATCCTCCAAGTCTGATCCACAGCAAAGATTCAGCATAATTTTGGGAAGCTGCCATCGAGCCCAACAGATCAAATCATAGCTGTCTCGGTACATCCCCAGCATGGGTGCTCAGGCCTCCCGACCCTCCCATCTCCTGGAGAAGCTGCCAGTCAACAGGGGGGTTGGAAGCTTTATTGCAAACCTCAAAAAAATCATGCAGTGTTGCAGTCTATATAAGTACAGCTTTATTACATTAACAGCAAGTAAATTGAAAATGTTACAAAAACATTTCCATTGAGTATTTTGCCTACCTACTTAATGTCCTTCCTTCCTGAGTGTGCATTTGTTCCCAAAGTGTGTGTATGTCCAATTTTACTATTGCGTGGAAAATATGTTAACTGAACGAATCCTAACCTGATTCATCCTGGAAACCTTGCTGCTAACAATGACCATACTCCAACACGCTTATCTTCACACCCCCCACTCATTCTCGGGATCACACCCTCTCACTAACTTGACCTAAACCTGTAACTCAAAGGAGAAACGCTGGTGAATTCAGGAACATAGGGTAACATGCTGAACTTAATCTAATTTCTGTTACCTAATTGCATAAGTAATTTTTTTTTGCCTTACTTAAAAAGTCATTTGGGGGTCAAGATAACTTACTAGGGAAGAACAGCGTAAGAAGTTTTCCCGATGTTAACTTCCACTGCAGGCTTCAGCTGTGCAACAAAAGAATAACTGGCGCTTACTCAGCCCGTAGCATTTAATCGACGCAACCCATAAAGCCCAATTTGTTCAATACCCAGATCAACTCTTTTCTTAAGTTGCCACATGGTTTATTCT
Source organism: Pterocles gutturalis (assembly GCF_000699245.1). Taxonomy (NCBI): domain Eukaryota; kingdom Metazoa; phylum Chordata; class Aves; order Pterocliformes; family Pteroclidae; genus Pterocles; species Pterocles gutturalis. Next base: position 29,561 of record NW_010131668.1, on the reverse strand, counting down.
TCAAGCAATCTGTGCTCTCATTTAAGAAAAGTTGCAGCAACAACCAGGAGAGCTAGATCCAGAGACCCGCAAACACGAACCTGGGATCAGCTAATACAGAGCTGTCTCGAGCAGCTGAAACGGCTCCAGCTTCTCTGCTGGTTTTCCAGGCTTCAGCAGAGTGAAACCGAGCTGATTTTTGACAGTTCCACCTCAAGGATTTCTATTAAAAGCCATGTAACTGAGAAGATTTCCTGGTGAGCTTTCACTCTGCTGTGGCCTAGAAACGTTAAGAGCTGTGCAACAGAGACGGTCCATCTCCAGAGAGCTGCAGGCTAGGAAAGGAGCGTGAAGGCTCCTTAAAAGCACTCAGAGTGAACGGGAGCCTCTGAAGAGGAGGGAGAACATTTATTCCTTCCAGCAGCCAGGGATGTTGGTGGGCTCCAAATTTGTCAGAGATTTCACGGCAGCTAAACTGAAAGAACCTGAGCAGAGCAGAGGGACAGCATGCGGTCCGGGTTCGTGTCACCATCACCCTTTCCTTACCAGCCTTGGCAAGGAGAGGAATAGTAGCATCTCTCGAAACGCTGCCTATGCCAGCATGAGACACTTAACTGCAGAAGGACTCTAGGTGCCAGAGGAAGACACAAAAGACAGGTAGGCACCTCGTCAAGCTTAAAAGAAGAGAGAGAGGTCACAAAGGCACAAGAGGGGGCATGGAAGTACATGAGAAGGTGCAGAAGTGCAAAGCGGAGATTAAACTCGACGTTATAAATACATTTTTCTCCTTTCCTAGAAGGATCCAAAAACCTCTCTAAGCACTGACTCCAGAGCATCATCTTGAGAACAGAATGGCCCGATGCATTATCACACAGCCATGCAGTGAAGTTACCGAATGCCACAGCTTCTGTTGAGCCGAGCAATCCCAAAATACTCAACAGCAGCCTCCAGTCAGCAGCAGTGTGGACACCAATCCATTTTAGGTTATAATTTCTGACCTTACGAGGGCTACTAGAGAATGACTGTCACATTTGACTTGAAGGAGATCAACCAGCTTCCACCTGGACAATGCTGAACAGACAGGGAGATGGGAGCCCCAACCCAAATCCTGTTGACTCTACCTATCGACCGTCAGCTATTCGACTCCACTTTCCATCACACACTTGGCTGAGTTAGCTGTCAGTCTACTCTGCCCGTAAATGAGCTATTTCTATTTAAACTTCATTACATCAAGGCAGTGAGCAAGCCTCAGACATTCATATATTCAAACTCTGATTTGCAGGAGTGTAGGTGTAAGAGGAAATCCTGAACAAACACAACTCTGATTGCTGCCGGGGCAGCCAGTCCACCAGCCTGATGACTTCTGCGAGCCACCCCGTGGGAAGCAGGATATTCTGCGGATCTGGTAAAGTAAGATCTCTCGTGAGAAGAGCTGAAAAAAGCTGAGCAAACTAGTTTGACGAGGATAGCTTTTGGCACAGCACCACAGTTTTACAAACTTTTATTTGAATATCCTTTTGCTAAGAAAGGCTGAGGCACTTTTATGAGCCCAGCTGCCATTCTCGAGAGTACAAGTAGCCGCTACTGTTCAATTGCTGATGTTTCCTTATCAGAGCAATCTGATTCCAATATTTAACAAGAGACAGCTCACATTTGTATGAAACCCATGTGACACACAAGTCTGTGGAGGGACACAGCATCGTAAAGTATTCTGTACAGAACATTTTGCACTTTTCCTGGGTTGGAAGGATACAGAGAACTTTCAATTTTTTATTACATATTGAAATGGAGTATAAGGGAAATCCTTCTACTGCAGTGACAAGTCACAGAAATAATGTATTCTAGCTCAGTACTAAGTGATAAGGTGGAAGTTAGGTTATCTCTGTTGCAGTAGTCAACGTGAATGAGGATTAAGGAAAAAAATTACAGACCTGGCTAAGGTCATGTCAACTGGAGGATGACTTCTCTGGACAGCAGTGACACAGAATAAGTTGAGGTCTCAGGGGAAAACACAGAGGACTTGCATGTCAATACCAAGCACTACAGAGAATTTATCTTTTCTGTGCACACAATATTATTCAGAGGAGTGCCAGGATGCTATTCCCTTGTTCTTCACCTGCATTTCAACACAGCATAGAAACCCCAGAGAGGGTTTGAAGGACACTAGGAAGGGAGCTGAGAAACCTTCTGGAGGGTGCTCATTCTTACTGTTTTCGTAAAGAAAAAAAAGAGAGAAAATTTGTTGAGTGTGTAGAGATATTTACACCTTGGAAATACAGCTGAAAATGCAAGAGGAAAGAGATTTCCAACTTTGCTAAAAAAGACCAACCTCCAATGACCAAACCTTGACATTAAGACAATCTAACTTTGGACAGGACAATACTGGGTTTTTGTGTAGAACAGCACGCTGGAGAGGAAAATGGCTCATCAATTCCTAGATCAGACTTTTCTGAAGATAATCTTTAACCCAACTTCTTTGCAAGAAGAGTTCCAAAAAGCGGAGCAAACTCGTTTGACCAGGACAGCTTCTGTCTGAGTGACACCAGTTACGAACTTTTATTCAAATTTCCTTGAGCAAAGCAAGAATGACGCACTTTTATGAGCACAAGAACTTTCAGAAGTATATGGGCTGGGAATTAGGCTGAATGTGATGATGTCTTCACTTCTGTGGACCTCCCTCTTGCTTATCCCATCCCTTCTGGGGTCATGGGAAGAGAAGGGCAGGAAGCACAGCTCTCAGAACCGCAGCACTTGGTGAAGGCAGATCCAGCACCTGAGCCTCAGCCTGCAGCCCCACATGTAACCATTTCAGCCAGTTTGCTTTAAGCCCCACAGAGGCATAGGAAACCCAACATACAATGACTTCAGGGAAATTCAGTCCCGTCAAATCCAGGCCCTAATCAGCGTACACTATGTTTTCATGCTTCAGAGCTTCTGACAGCAAGGGCCAGCCCCAAATTCTTTCCCCAAGCGTGTAACCAGAGATGGAGGGGGTGCCTGTGCTCTGAAGGGGAACAGAGCCACAATAAGGGATGGGACACAGGCCAGGGCAGAAAAGATATCAAAACAGCCTGCACTCCTAGCATGACCCAGAGTGCTCTTACTTGAATGACACGTCTACTTTTATTCTTCATGGTTCATTCTGATCATCATCAGCAGAACAAATGAGCCAGGAACAGAGATATTGCGTAATTCTACTCCTCCATCAGAAAGGACAAAAGCTGTCTCGCAACTGAGCGGCAGCAATCTGCAGAGCTTGTGTATGTGCACAAAGATTTCAGTACTGTCTCCATGTGGCTCTTTTTGCCCCAGAATAAATAAAGTTTACTTTTTACTCTATTAGAGTAGCTGTGGATATTTTTTACTCCCAGAAATCTGGTAGGTTTTTTTAGTTTGTATTTTGTTTAGGTCATATACATATTTGCGTCTTTTTTATATATATACACATATACACACGTGTATGCATATACATACACACACAAAGCACACATGAGAACATGATAGACTGTTTCTTGATTTTACTTTATTAAAAATGATACCCTTGAGGGCATCCTTCTCCAGCTTGAAACCTTCAGACTTCCCTATGCCTGCTACAAGTGTTTATTTAAGAGTTGCACTGATTTTTCCTGCTCCCTTCTGTGCGTAAGGCCATGCAATGAGTGTGTAACAAACCCTACAAAGCAATACTCTCACGGAAAGTAAGTCCAGCACTGGTTTTGGTGGGTCAGCAAGAAATCTCCCCATGGGATCTCGTCTCCCATACACCTCTCTGGGTTTTGCTGCAGTGGTTGTTACCAGCAGAAGGGATGTAACACAGAAGAAAGGGCTCGCACGCAGTTACCTTGAAAGGAAGGTTCAGGGGGCAGCCTCAGCCAAGCAGCCCTCCTGGGGGGGCCCATGTCAGGCAGGGAAGGGCACTGCCACCCACGACAGTCCCACCCTGCAAAGCACTCTGCCTCTCGGTGCCAGAACCACGCTCCAGTGGATGGCCTCAGGAAGTCCAGCAGATATTATCCTCTAAGGCTAAGTTCTGACTTGAAAAAGTGTATGTTTGGTCCTTTTAAAAAAGCATTTGGAGCCACACCTGTGAAGGCTGAATTTGGCAGGATCTTTTCTTTTTTCATGACAGTTATCACTGATGCTAGAATAACTATAGCTGTTTTCCAGGCAAGACTTAAAATCTGGATAAGTGATGATATGAGAAATTGCATGAAAGACAGGAAACAAGCCAAAGCAATCATCAACTGCTCAAAAACACCTTCAGAAAAAGCACCATCGTAAACTTTATATGTATAAAAAAAAGGAGGGCACTAAAAACCAGAGCAAGAAGAAACTAGAGAAAAATCCATATGGGTTATATGGCCAAAGAAGCTGAAGCAACTATAAAAAGAGGCGATAGCAAAATACAAACTCAGCAGAAATCTAACTGGCACATCCACACCAGCCACAAGGCTTGTTAAGGATGAATACGGAAAGGCTTTGAAAACAAAAGAAAACAGTTGGCTTAGGCAAGTGCAATGGAAAAATAGGTTGGATTTCAACTGTGTAGACAATAAGGTGATCTAATGCCCTACAAATATTCACCAAAGATAGAATTAAATGGCAAAAACCACTCAGATGGCACAGATGTTAAGAGATGACTCGATAACCTCCAACACAGGTCACTCCAGAGCATCTCAAGGAACTATGATGTACCAAGAAAAGTCACTGTCATCAAGCCTTTACACTAAAAGCACAGTCATACAGCTAAAGTAAAATATTGGCTTAAGTCTGCATTTATTTTAGATGTTGGTGTCAAACTAGAATGTACTTATCTGAACTGTGATTTGGCATTGCTATCAGAAGCAACAGAGATGCAACAGACGTGACTTGTGACCCAAGAGCATCTTAGAGTTGTTGAGTCAAAGTGGCAGCTCAGCCCTGTGCAGCTGAAACAGTGCCCAAGACTGCAAAAAAGACGGGAGTTAATAACCAGCTGTGTAAAGTATCCGCAGAAAAGACGAGTAACTCCCAACTCAAGCCCTGTGCTGGAAAGGAATGGAACAAGACGGAAGTTGGTTCATCTACCTTGGCAGTAAATCAAAGACAGTGGAGGTACCCAGAAGGAAACAGCATCACGGACTGGTGAGGTGGCAGCTCCGTTCATGCGCTGAAACCAACGTTTTGCCATAAAACCTACAACACTTCCACTCAGATGTTATTTCCAGTTTTATTAAGATGGGTGTGAAAAATGGAAGCCTACCAACTGTATAGGCAGAGAGCTGTGCATCTTCAAAAGCCATCTCTCAGGAAAACAGGAGGTATTAAACAGAACAGCTTCACAACCACCACCAAGATTTGTCAGAGACCAACAACTACGTATGTCCTAAGTCACTGCCATCTTCTCTGGACAATTGGGGCACACATCAGGAATGCACCAGAATATCTGTTCTGGCAAACTTCTCACCAGCAGCTGAAAGCACATGTTAAACGTGCCCGTTGTCAGAATCCTTTCACAGCTCTTCAGAAAGGGATTTCTTACTAGAAAGGACATGCAAAGAGCAGCATAAGCATAGTTTGAGACAGGGGAGTCTTATTTTATTTTGCCCTAAAGCAACACTTGATGGTTTGGATGGAATTCAGATTCAGAATAAAATAGGTTTGCCTTCAAAACAGATCACATAATTGGCTTTAGGTTTTAGTGCAATTTTCTTTTTAAATGGACCAAATCTTTAAGTCGCTCATAACTCAACTGTTTGAAAACAGCAACAAACCTAACTGCCCCCAAGGAAATATATACTTATCCCCAAACTGAGACACACAGATTGGCCAGCCAAGCTGCAACGAAGGAAACTGCTACAGCAGCATCTCGAATTAAACAGCAACCAGCAGTCCCCAGACAGCCTGGAGAATTACAAATCTAAAGGTGTGACTTCTGTTTCACAGATTTACTTTGCATCAATCAAAACTACATAAAACCAAGTCCTTAATCTCCATTCAAAACTATGAAGGCAGTTTAGCAGGAAGGGATAGAAGTGATAAGGCATTCAGCTTTTATGCCTGTATTTTAAATCTTGCGGCAAAGCGAGGCAACAAAGTCATACTTCACCAGTTTGCTTCAAATAAAGGTTTAAATCAGTAATCTGATCTACTCACCCTTTTCACTGGCATCCAGGGAAAGTTTCTTAGTGTCATCAGTCAAGGTATCCTGCAAGTGGTCTTGTCCATGCTCTGCATCATTATCATCAAACTGAGCTTCTATAATGACATCCGGACTTGTCGCATCGCCTTTCGCCGTCTCTTGAGGAATGCAAGTCCCCAACATTTCCTCGGGGACATCTGATTCATGCGTGGCTTCTGTTTCTTTGTGACTACCATCTGGCTTTATTACCTGAAGGAGCAGGGGATTTGAAAAAAAAGAGGCAAGCTAAATCACTGGACTGAAGAAAGAAAACATTATCTTTCCTTTTCCATCTGCATCCCCAAGGAGCTGACAATGAATTGTGGGTGGCTGGTGGCACGCTGCGATTGCCGTGTAATTAGCCACAGATATTGCACCATCAAGAGAGGTACCTCGCTAGGGTAAAGATGGGAACAGCATGGCTTTTGCAATACCTCAACTGTGACAATAATGTATCCAAAGTGTATCTAGAGCATAACCATACAGTTCCTGCCAAGCCTCTAATCGGCTCTCCAGGAGCTGGGAGTGAAGCACAGGGAGGGAGGAGGATACACGACAATTTAATGAGTTGCTTAGACCATTGTTCACCAAGATACACTAATCATCCTGGGAAGTCCCAGAACTCAAGCAGTTCCAGCCAATGCGAGGATCATGTCGAAGCACATCTCTGGGAGAGGTCCCCAAGGCACAATGAGGAACAGGCTGGAAAAGTACAGACCAGAGCACACGGTGCCCGGCAACCTGCGGAGGAACGGGGCTGTGGCAGCCTGGGTGGTGTTACTTATACAAATCTCCTAATTAAATTACCAAGAGGAATAAACTCAATTAAAGTACAAATTACTTAACCATGAACTGATAGTTCAGATAAGTGACTCTGCCCATGGCTACAGATCTGTCCCCACTTCAGCGCAGCAATGGCACAGAGAAAACGTGTAATCGCATCAAACTAAATAATAAGGAATCCATGTCCCAGGAAAGTAGATGCCAGTCCTGGATGCCATCCCTCATCGCACGTGACAGAGGCAGAAACTGCTCCATCTCAGGATACAATGACCACAAGGGCTGATGCCCTGGCTGCAGAAGCCTTTACCAGCACCCTTCATGCAACCAAAAGCGAGTTGCAAGCACCCACCTGGCCCTGGAACCTAGATCCAGGTTTTAGTTTCAAAACTGTTCAAGTTTCACTCAAGCTGTGGTACTTCAGGGTGAGATTCCAATCAGCATGGAATAAGAAATAACCTACTAAACAGTAAAATCACTGAGAAACTGGGCGACCCCGCTCCGATGCCCTCCTGGTGACTGAGCTCCTCTGCAGCTGGTGCTGGGGTTTGCCCGGCAAGGAGCTCCCTGGAGATGCTCCTCCAAGGTCCCCAGTCCTCACCAGCACTAACCCAGTATGTGACAGCCGCAACTCCTGCCAGCAGCAAGGCAAGCGAAGGGCCCTTTAAAAAAAATGCAATAATAATAATAAAAAAATACCCTTCTGGTAACATACTTTAAATGACAGATATAGTCACTAGAAATGAGCATAAATAGCCTCAGCAGGTCCTAGCTGAAGCCAACCATTCCAAGTAAGAAAAATACAATCCAAAAACCTCCACAAATTATCATTTAGTAACTAAAAAGCAAATAGATCAAATCAGGGAAGACTGTACAGGGAAGACTTCCACAATTTTACATATAGAGAGCTATAGCCATGCTTTCAAGCAGTACCCATTTCTGTGCAATCTTTTCACAATACACAACAAATAAAAATAAATTTTAAACTGGGGTTGAATTCAAGTCTTAAAAAAAACTCAGATGACATGACTTTGAACTCTTGTTACCTTTTGTGACTCTGCTTTTCATCTTTATTTTCATTTTTTAATATGTATATAATTTGTTACCATAGCAGATTTTGACTCAAACATTAAATTGTGACAAAAAGGGAAAAAGTTTGGCAGAAGATGGGAAAATGGCTGATTATTAAACCTGGCTACATTCGGTACATAAAATACTGACACACAATGGTCTGGGCAAGAACAGTCTATTAGATTAGAGAGCTGACAAGGTTCCACATGCTAGTGACTCTGCCAGTGTGCCTATCCAAAAAGAAAACCAGTGTCAACAGTAATGTTTGGAGCCTACCATGGTCAGATGTGGATGTATTCAGCTCTTAAATTTCGATTGCACCAGATGTGTGCAAGTGTGCAACTGCAGCAGGAGTTCATTTTCTTCAACCCCTTCAGGTTTTGCGTGAATTTCTTTCTCTCCAAGTCGTTCTTGGAGATGTGTTTCAGGTGCTAAATTACACAGCTTTCTATATGTAATGCAGCAAACAACATCAAATATATCTGAATGACAGGAAGCGCTTCTCTGAAGATGCAGCACTGAAAAGTTCATGTTTGAAGAGTTTATGTTGCATTAAAGAAGGCGGCAGATATGGATTTCTTTTCAAATGCTATATGCTAAAATTACCATGCTTGAGGATACACACTGCTGTCACTAGCTGGCACGATACTCCAGCTGTGACTACCTAAGCCCCCAGTCACACATTTCCTTATGGATTTGCAAATGGATTTTTAAGTAAAGTTTTCCAGAGTCCACAAAATCACGACCTCCATGCAGCGCAGAGCAGCAAAATGTCCAGATGCTGGCAAGCCTGGGCAACAGCATTTGTTTTCTTTTTAAGGCCAAGACGGATCATTTAGGCTGACCTCATACATAACAGAGCAGGGAATTTCACCCAAGATTTCTTACATCACACCAAAAATTTAGGGAAGCTGTACATCACAGGACTGGAAAGCTGCATAAGGACTTTACAAAATCGGGAGCTCAATGGATACAATTACTCCATTTAAGACGATGAGAGTTGCTGGCCAACATGAGCTCATCACACAGATTCCAAAGAGCAGGACCCTTTTGTATATGAGCAGCAGCAAACGTGACCATGACAGAAGAAGCATTTCTTAGATGCAGCATCTCAGAAATTGGAAACTGATGATATTGCACTCTCCTATTTCTTATTATGCTATAGAAGCTCGTACATGACACAATGCATACAGCTAGAACATAGCGGTACTTATCAGAGACGTGGAATAAATCAAAGCCAAAATTGGCCAAGTCTACCACACAGTCATATGTGCAGTACAGAATATCGTTCTCTGCCAGTGCAGCTGGCTCTGCATGGACCCAGAAGGAGAGGATTCCCCCTTGCTGCCTATGCACACAATGTATGACCCTGCTACCACGCAAACATCCCAAGACGTGTGGTTAAAGCCCCTTAAAGGACCTTAACTTCCTGACCTGAGAAGTCAAATGTCAACCTTATGGTTGTATTCTTTTCATATGCTCTTTAATAAAAAATTTAAAATGTTTTAAGAAGCATTTTGATGAAAGTCAATTGCTTATTTGAATGTCTGATCCTTAAGATAGTGGCTGAATCAGTTTTCTTCCAACTTTAAACAAACATCTATCACTGAACAAGCATCAAGTTTCTGCCCCACAGTGATGGGTTTGTAAAGTCATAGCTGACTGAACACAAGATCTTTGAATGAAAATCCCATTTCAACCATAAATGCAATAAAAAGCAGCTAGTGGGCAAGCACATCCTGGCATGGATACGTACAATCTGGAGAGCAGAGCAATTACCTCGCTGCATCCAGCCCAGCCTTGAAGTAGCCATCAAATGAACAATTGTCCTTACTCAGGAGGAATTTGTTCCAACAGAAAACTGAACCAGGAATCTGCTCATCCGAAAGCACAAAGGTTACCTCCTGAGCTGCAGGAGAAACTGCTTTCTCTGCCAGAACCAATCTGATACCTGCCTTCTTAGTTCCAAGCTTTTCACAGACTTCCACCCAAGCCTCCCATCCACACATGGACAAAGCCCAGGTCTGTTCACTCTCAGAGCAGGTATGGGGGTTTTGTTGTTGCCTCCTCAATGGCAACAGCTACCAACACACACGTTAGTCTACAACCTCAAACTACTGAACCAGACCAGCGACTTTCAATCATCCTTGAGCTGTTAACCCTCAGGCTTTTTCCAATAAATGCACCAAGCCAAGGTTTGCTTTTCTTCCTTATTCATCTCCGGTTCTTACAAACAATCCACGAAAGCTCATAGGTCTGAAGGTGAGCATGGATGACTGCTGGACTCGACACAGTTGGATGGATGCACCTTGCATGGCTAAAAACTTCCCACGTAAGGTCACTCCTTCCAACAGGAGCTTGTGCAGAGACGTCCTTCACTGAAAGCATCTTGCAGGTAAGGAGGCAGGATCATCTTTGCTACAGCTGTTTTGGACATCGATTCAACAAAAATGAAATTCTTCATCTCACTCAAAGAGGTTGGTATTAAAAAGAGCAACTAAAATCTTGAATTTCCACTAGAGCATACTATTCTTGGGAGTCTTCAGGTCAAACCTGCCCGCCACGGTTCGGGACAACACGATTACTTCAAGCAGAGAACATCTTGAATTCTTCTTTAAACATCCACCAACTTGTGCTCAGTTTTCGCTGTCCTTTTTTTTTCTGTAGCAGAACTGCTTCAGGAATTCAAAGACAGCATTTGCTTTCACTTAAAAAAGAAACAACAAATAGATACATGACTCATTCAAAAAAAAAAAAAACCCACCAAAAAAAAGGGTTTCCATTTGATAATGAAGGAGTATGCTATGACATGTATCACGTTAGCCAAGCTTGGTCAGAGGGACCCCTTGGGAGGTATACTTCTTGCCACTCCAGAATTCACCAAAGCCCCCAAAGGCGGTCTTGCAATGAACATGCGGTAGGAAACCCACAAGTACACAGAACAATCCACCGGGAATTAGGTTTTTGGTGGGATTCCACAGAGGTCTGCAGCAGGCCAAGCATTCCCAATAATCTGAAACTAAATATTAAGTCACTGGTAATAAAACTCGTGGACGACAAAGACTTGCAGAGCAGTCAAGTCCAATTGGTGAACAACGTTGATCTGAATCCAGAATGTTTGAGAATAGCCAAAAATAAACTCAAATATCTAAGAATACGCAACACATGCCTGTGAATGGGTCTGCCTTGGAAATCGCTGACTCTGAAAAGAATGTGAAAGATTTCTAATGAACAAAAAAAATCCCGGCAACAGGATCCTTAGTATTATAAACAGCAAAAGCAATCTTATCTTTATAATACCGTACTAGCGAGACGTGCCAGACTTGTGCAGCGTGTATTTTCATAAGGATACTGGGGAGGAATGGAGATGATACAGCACAACACCCCTTCTCCCAAAGTCAGTCAAAACCCAGCAAATGCCTTGCATTGAGTAACCAAACCCAACACGTGTAACGTATCCAAAAGATTTCAGAAGTGACAAGTCGTTAATTGTAACTGTCTTGACTGAGGCTCGCAGGTGATGCACGGAGAGGCTCCTCGCGCTGCTGCAGAAAGGTGCAGTAGATACACCGGTGAGTGGAAGCTGGAGACAGATTCCCAGCAGGCAGGGAGCTCATGTTAAACAGGGAGGGCTGAACACAGGAACAGCTGTAAGGGAAATCAGCTCTTCAGCCCAAGCCTGCCTTCTGAGGTCTGTGAACCAAGGTAAGATGCCTTTCTTCTCAAAGATACTTTGGTCAAACACAAGTTCTGCTTTAGCTACAGACAAGTTATTGTGCTCAGTACTGGGGAGGGAGACAAAGTTTAGGTCAGTCATTGGTCCTCTCTACAGTCAAGCCGCAGTTAAGCAACGAGTTTGAGAAACAGAAACAGGTTGAAAGCAGTTATTTCAAAAGGAAGACAGTTGAAAACAGGGGCTTGGGACCAAATTACCATCTCGCTGTTAAAAAGACCGTTGCTACCACAACACTAATACAAACACCACATTTCATACCAATACTGCGAACACCTGCATCTATTAGTTTCCCAGCTTTTGCCATATTAAACAGGCTTCACTTAAAAGCTGGTTCCCTAATGTTCACTCACAAGGGATCAGGAATGGAGCCTGGCTAACACGAGGATGCTGTCACAGCTCATACATACATGCTAGAGCCAAGCTACCATAAATATTGCAAGGAAGAGTTGTGCTTTTCTGAAAAGAGCAACCAAACAAAAGCTGGCTCGCTCTAGCTCCTTCTTGGATAAATAAAGGATGGCACTTGCAATAAGAGAAAAACCACCTGTCCCAGTCACCCTTCCTTCTTTTTATAATCCCACACACGGCAAACAACTCTGGCAAAGATGACAACTCAGTAAAGGTGACTACTCTCAGTAGGAGCAGCAATGGCATTGCTTTTAAAATAACAATAAGGTTAGACTGGGTTCTTTTGTTGTGGTTTGGATTTTTCTTTTACAATCTTTTAATTCTAAATCACTGGAAACACTTGCTAACAGCCCACAGGATAGCTATTTTATATTAAACAGCACATTACAGTTTACATTCCAGGCATCACATTGGATGCAATAATCACACAAATATCCAAACTAAAAACTCTCCCTCTTGATTAGGAAAAGGCTACTTGCTCCTTCCCAGGAGGCTCTGTTGTTCCCAGATGTCACATGCAGTTTTGTCACAGCGCTCTCTACAAAGCCATCCTGCCTGTGGATTCAAAGGAGTAAACAATCTGAGTACGCAAAGGCTTCTTGGAAATGGCAACTTTTCAGAGCTCTTCTCTGACTTGCTCCCACTGCACGAGCTGAGAGATGGCAGAGAAACAAAGGAAATCTAACGCATCTGCTCTCAAAGCAAAAGACAGAGACAGATCTGTGATATGCCCACCAAACCTATTGAATCCCCATCTTCCCCTGCCCTCACCAGCATCCTGCATCCTCTCTGCTAAGACTAACCTTCCAAAGTGAGTTTTTACTGCAGAGTTAATGCAAGTAATCAAACCCAGCATCCAGGGTTAGTCCAGCCCGAGCTGACCCAGCAGACAGCTCTACACCCAGGCTTGTCAGGCAGCCGCACAAGTAACAGAATTAGCTGCAGAAAACAACCCGTATCTCCAGCCACCTTTCCTCACTACTTCATCCTGCTGCCACCAATAAAGCTCATTCCTGAGCTGTTCACTCTTCTCTCTGTGCTTCAGGCTGTACTTGAACATCACAGGTGGCAGCGTGTCCCCTCCACGTCCCACTCGAGTCCTTCTCCTACCGCCTTGCACAAATAACCAGAATAACAACTGGAAAAGCATCAACAGGGAAAATTCTCAAGATTGACCTTTTAAAATCCTAAAGCCAAAACAAGAAGTGTCTCCTCACCACGTATCTCCACTCCCTCTCTGGTCTCTGACCTGTCATTTGCCTCCGAAAGCTCCCTGCTCACGTTGCCCTGGCCCTTGTCCCACACCTACAGCCTGCTTCCAAACATGTTTATCAACACTTCATTATCCCTGAGCAGGAGACAGTTGCCTCTGCCTCTCCTCAAGCCTTCTCCTGCCTCCTGCCACCTCTCTGTGCTCTCCCCACACCCATCTCTCTGAGCATGGCTCTGGCACCGCTGCCTGTAGGATACACAGTCCGCGGATCAGGACCATGTTCCCTCAGGTTCATTTCACTCGGTTCTCCTACCAGGATAAACTAAACATCTCCATCTGTATACTCCCACCTTTTATTCCCTCTAACAACTCCGAGGAGCAGGAAAAGAAGCCGTTGTCAGAAGCAGCAGCTCCCTGCTCAGCACAGGTGCCCCACGCCGCTCCAGAACACAGCCACCCTGCAGCCCGCAGGGGAAACACCTGAGCCCAGAGAGGAGCCCTTGCCCCACGCTGTTCTGAAAGCAGAGCTGGAAAAGGCTCGAAACAGACCCCTGGTAGGTCTGTACAACCTTTCCCAAGGATTACTTGGGAACACCTCTGCGAGAGAGCTCTCTGGGCTGGAGGGATTCACACTGCGGGGCTGGTCGGTAATATCACCTATTGCTTAGACGTGCTGAGGGTAACGGTGTCGAGGAGACACGGTGGGGAAGGAGGGTGTCCCTGTGCCCGCTTGCAGGGAACGCTGTAGGATCTCCTTTGTAGACAAGCCAAGCTGGTAAGGACTCCCCCCAGCATCACAAAGAGCTGTGTATTATTATAGCCACATCAACAAACTTGTTCCACATTTTCCACCCCTGCTGCCACCCCCAGGATTCGACTCGGCGCTAAAAAACCAGCCTCTATTTTCAGAATACCTACTGCCGTTGCACCGAGCTTCCCACGCACACTCCCCAAAACACAGGAGTCCCCGGAGCAGCAGCGATACAGCGAACACCTCCCGTCCCAGCCCACGCGCTGTTCTTTGACGCAGCTATCTGTTGTCACACTTAAAGCAGTGATGGACATGCAGCCACAGCCCATCTCCTGTACAGCAAATCCCAGGGAGGTGCAAAAGACCAGTTCAGCATCCAGCCTTTAACACCACCAGGAATCAACCTTCTCCTGCACGCTCACAAAATCCGACGAGGCACACACAGTTCCTCCATCTCCTACAAGCAAACTCTTTTCAGAAAAGAGGCCCTTGAACCTGGCAGCCTCCCTGCTGGACCCCAGCGAAATGTTCCCTGTACCTCGGGTCTCTGTACCGCCTGCTCCTCGCAAGACCTCCCACTTTGGTGCATCTCATGAGCTGTGTGTTGCACTCCAGGCCACAGTGAACTGGAAACGAGAGTGTAACGCACAGGGCCCAGCTATGAGGTTGCCAGAACATATTGGTTTGAAACATCACAGAAAATATTCGGCTCCATATTTTCAACAGTAGCCAGGAAGAAAATGCATGGAACAATTTTGAGAACTGTTTTTCAAAAGTCATTTAAATCAAATTATGCCCCATCCACACTGGCAGCAAAAACCCTCTCTACTAACTGGAACCGGTTTTCTTTTCTTTGCGTGTGTGTTCTTTTCTTTTTGGTTTAACATTTTTTGTTTTTCTTAAAACTGTCTCCCAGCCATATTTTTCTGGTAATGTGGACAGGCACTGCAACACTACAGGACTGGGTGCCAGGACAAAACCTATGATGCACAGTCCCTAGAATAAATCACTCAAGAGGGGTGGATTAGAGGAAGAGAGCAACGTAAGGTTACATCTTCAAAGGTAGGGTTCTCTGAAATCACTGCATTTTCAGCAAACTACTGCAAAAAGATCTCCAGTCTGTATCTGATCTAAAGCAGCAGACAGGCTGTTGGATTATTTGCAACTTCAAGACAATACCATGAATCAATATATATATTTCAAGATGTAATTATTACACAGTGCTTGCATGTAATCAGAAAAGAATCTACTTGTGCTGAGTGTGGATCATTTGAAAGCTGCAATGCCAAGCAAATCCACACCGCTGGCTCGCACAAACCCAAAGCACTATCCATTACTGCCTTTTTTTTTTCTTTTTTTTAAACAATACATGTATGAAAAACATATTTCCTGGAAACAATGATACTCTTTGAAGACTTATTCAACATTTGATAAACTGAACAAGCCTGCACCCACACGTGCCCATAAGAGGAGGCAAGCTAATCGAAATGTACTGGAAGGGCTACCCAGGATATTTGCATACCTACACCTCCCAGGGCTATCCAGGTTTGAAGCTTTGTTCAGAACTGTGTAAAAAATTATTTCCCATGTCTCTAAGGAAAAGCTCTTACTGGTGGATCAGCATTTTAACTCACCAAAGCAGGAAACAAACAAATCAACCAAGAGTTAACACACTGGGCCTCGTGCCTTAAGCTCCTCACTTTCTTTTTTTTGTTCCTTTTGACGGGCTCCGAGTGCCAGTTCCCAGGGGTCTCAACCCGGCGCATGTCCTGACACACTTCCAAAGCCCGGAATGGTACACCTGGGACAAAGCACACACTGTTCAGGAAGTGCACAGGGGCCAAGAAAAGCAATCGAAATTTCCACAGTGAACTCGCATTGCTGGTTGCCAATAAGCCTCTTCTTATGAAAACCCATAATTGGAAACTGTCATATTACAGAACAATTTATAGAAGTTTTCAGAGTATATATGCCCCAGTGGGAACTTCCTTTGACTGGTGGGTTCCATCAGCCCAGGTCTGCTTGTTTATTCATTCAGGGGGACATGAGCATCATTTGGGGGACAAAACCAAGTCACTGCTGAAGTGTCACAGAGACTCCAAGAGTGCTTCAAATACTTCTTAGCTCCTTCGTCTTTCCAGTCATCCATCTTTATGGCTGCATTCAGTCACCAGCTGGGCTGCCCTATCTTTATTTCATTTTATTTTCTGCAGAAACATCCTTGCACTTGCCTTCTGATCAACTTCTTTGAGGACACAGAAGACAAAATGCAGCTGCTCTGGGCTGCGTGGATCTCACTATGCCTGCCTCAATCCCATCAAACGAGCTCGGCAAAATTAGATCCTACTCCTACAGTCTCTACACCATCACACCAGGGAAACTGGCACCTCCGTGAATTCCTAAATCAGCCTTCAACTGTATTAAAATACGGCTCCAACCAAGAACAACAGCCTCGCCCAATGCCAGCATGATACCATTAAACTGCACAAAGCCAGTCAGTGCTGCAGATAGTCACATTTTGGTGTGAAGGTACAGGGATTTCCTAGCAGGTGCTGGAGAGGCATCCCAGGAAACTTGGAGACTTTTAGCAACAGAAGACTGGAAGTCCACTTTAACACTACATTTCTCATACAGGAGCCAGCAGGTACCATCTGCCAGAGCAGTTTCTCACTACAAGCAGCTCCATCCTCTAGGAAATAGGTTGAGACATAACTGACCATCAGGTTAACTGTACCTTGGCAAGCTACGGGCACTGGAAAGGCTCTGTGCTCAGGGGACACTGTGGCTGAACAGGGACAGCCACAGCTGAAGAGGACCACCTGCAGAGAAAAGGAATTGGAGGAGATAATCCCTGCAAGCATGGTAAATCAGGGAAAAGAAAATCAGATGATCCACTGGGGATAAAAGATAATAACTTCCTCTGCTGTTGAGAGCTTTCTGTGTCCCTTAAAGTCATTTCTGAAGAGAAGACAAGCTGTGAGCCAAACATACTCCTTCACACTAGATATCAGCAAATTCTGGCTCTGGACAGCATCTCACTGCAACATAAAGCACCAAGCGCCTGTGGAGGAGAGGAGGGAGATGACAGCAGCACTTTTTGCTCAAAGATTCCTGCAAACACACAGTCTGGGTTTTCAAACTGGGAATGTTCTCCACCTGTGACCTAAACCTGCTACAAATCCATTGATTTGGGCTTCCTGACTTACAGACCGCTTCACTCAAAAGCACAGAGGAGTCCCTGAGCGCCTGGTTAGAAAGCACAGGTCAGACTGCCTTCATATTAAATCACCATTACAGCCAGGAAATCCCAGACTTCCACATCTATCCTAGACTCTCAACAGGTTCCTTATGAAGTGCATAAGGAAAATAATCCTGCTCCCCATCACCCATGATTTTTGGTAAGCCATTCAAGCCATCTTGCCTAGTTTGCACTACTCGATGCTGCGGTAGGCAGATCTACATATTCTGTCCTAAAGACCTTCCAGCTGAATTTCACATGGCTAGCAAGGCTGAAAATAACAAAGCAGCTGTGGTAAAGCAACACACACCAATACCTGACAGTTTTGACAAATGAAGTACTTTGAGTTGTTCTGCTTCATGGGTACCAAAGCAAGAGCACATCAAAAAAACCCACATTAAGGCAGCTGGGGAGGCAGATGTCCCAGCAGAAAGCGAGGGGGGTATTTCTCTACACAGAAAATGGGGATGATATTTGGTTTACATGCAGATGTGCAGATTAATGTTTCCAAATATTTCGCCTAGGTTCAAAGCGTTACTTAACCCTTGGGGGCTTATCAGAAGCACTAACGCACCAGCGGAGGGAAGCTTTCTCTCTTCTTCCCACCCAGGGACTGAGGCTTAACCACACAGACCGTGTGCAGGGCTCCACAACCGTCGATTGGACTTTCACAGCAGGTATTCACATAACCAAAGGGCAGCATTTGTTTATTTACAGCTGCTGCTTGAAATTAAGACGGGAGAGAAACGAATGTCCCACAGTTCCAAAAACAAAGCACTGTGTCTTTTTTTGTCAGTGGAAGAAAACGTTATTACTGCTACACACGGAGCTAACACCACAACCGTCGATCGGACTTTCACAGCAGGTATTCACATAACCAAAGGGCAGCATTTGTTTATTTACAGCTGCTGCTTGAAATTAAGACAGGATAGAAACGAATGTCCCACAGTTCCAAAAACAAAGCACTGTGTCTTTTTTGTTGGTGGAAGAAAACATTATTGCTTCTACACACAGAGCTAACAGGCTTATCACTAATCAGAGAAATGATTGAATTTCTATTTAAGGATGACCTGAGACATCATTCAGTTGTATCACACCCGGGAATATCATTAGAACAGCAAAACAGAAGCAAAATCATGAATGACTCCACAGTTATAACCATAGCATAGTTACGTCTTCATAAGTTCCAGGCATTTACTAATAAGAATTTTTGACAATTTGGTTATCCATGCCTATCCTAAATTAGTTTGTACATTGATCAAAACATTTAAAACTGAAATTTCAACTAGTTTAGAACCAAATCATCTCATTCTGAAATGTTCAGGTAGTTGTCTATTATAATATCATAAAACTTAAGTTTTTATTAAAACTTCTTCACTGAACTCACCTCCAGCAGCAAAACCAGTTCCCCAAGGCGCTCTCCGTAACTCCCTTTCTGCTGTGACTTCTTGTTACATAGCTTCATCTATACACACGCAACAGCAGCCTACCGAAGAACTAATCTCTTTCTAAAAGTCACAAACCTGCCACAACAGAAGACACGCTAGAAGGAAAGGCACGGGAGCACGGCACCGCGCCTGCCTCCAGGGAATTTTCATAGAATCATTAAGGTTGGAAGAGACCTCAAGGATCATCAAGTCCAACCCAATATGTCTTCTCCTGCAGCAAGTGTGGAAATGCCCAGGGAAGGCACGGGTTCCACGCACTGCTCTCTCTTGCAAAATACATCCTTCCCAGGGCTGTTTGTCTCCTCGTTGTGCCCAGTTGTCCCAGTCAGAACCAGGGACACACCACGCTGAGTGTTGCACCAAAATATATACCATTTGTTAATGCTCAATGGAGCTTTTATTAAAGACAAAACGCATTAACCACCATTTGTTAATGCTCAATGGAGCTTTTAGGAAGTTTTTATTAAAGACAAAACGCATTAACAGGAGGGAATAGATGACAACAAGGTCACACACAGATTGCCTGTGCAAGGAGCCCATCTTAATGGAAGTTAAAGCAAACCAGGGGCCCAAGGTGCAGTAAAGATGCTTCTTGAAACAGGTGAGTAATGCTCAGCATTTGGCTGAGGACTTACACTGCTGCGGAGTTTTCTGTCCTTCTAGTGAAAACAATCCGTATCACCAGGTTTCCTCTTGAAACAGTGGCAGGGAAATGACTGTTGGCATTTGCGTCAGATGGATCTGCTCACATTACTTGGTGATGAATCTCATTAAAAAGCACCACAAGCGTAACGCCCATAGCTCAGGTTGCTTGCATTTACCTTTAGCAACATCATGGGCTTCATTAAATTTTGAAGTAGTGTTTATTAGAAGAGTAAAACGCATCAGCAGCCTCCACCAGGCTTCTCAGCTTATTTTCATGACATCAATAGTCACGTTTATTTAATGAACTGAAAATATACATTGATTAAACGTGGTCTCAGGGCATCTCCTGCAGCACTGAAAAACGCAGTAAATAGGAATGGAATATTTTTACTTCTTTCCTTCAGAATAAAATTTACCATTACCATAAACAAAGTATATCTCATCTTCACAACCAGCAATTTCCAAAGCTTCTGACTGGCCACGGCAGAGCTCCCTGCTTCTTGATGCCAGGTGCCCTCTGGTCTGCTTTTCCTGCCTGGCAATGAATGCTGTTCTATCAAAAAGTTTTCCACAGAATGAATCAAAATTTAAGCTCAATTCTTATAATTCAATTTAAAATTTAATGCAGGGCAATAACACTGGGGAGTTTCTGTTGTGCTGCTTCTCTACAAGCTGAGTACCACTAGCAAGAGATTTCAGCGTATACTTCTCTGTACCCTCAACTTACAAAACAGTCCAGGTTTTCCTTCCCTCTCTCAAAATTCATTAAAAAGCTTTATTCAAGCTGTGATCTTGTATACAAGTTTTCTGCCAAGAACAAATTTTTACAACCAAGTTTTAAGCTCCTTTAAAAAAAAAAATCCAGACATTTATAATGGAAATACTGACAGTGCCCATAATCACAAGTACAGAAACATTATTGCGATAGGTAATTCATATCCCATCCGAAAAGAAAAGCTCAACCAAATTCCACGTTTGTTCTGTAACAATGGCCAGTTATGAGATCAGTAAAAACAGGTGCAGGCAAAAAATACTGGGGATTTAAACACTGATGATGGCAGCACAAAGCCATCAGCTTGGTCATTAAACTCTGTGCAAGATTATTTTTATTTTTTTTTTCAGAAAGTCTTGAATTACTTTATAACTCATTTCTCCTGGGCAAGCTCTGCTCTCAGTGGTCATCACAGGCTAACCTGGCAAATCTTTGAATCTTGCTTCCAACTCCTGATAGCTTGGCCATTCCCAGAAATCATTAATATACTGATTTCTATTCAGTTTTGTCAATTTTATCTCTTGGCTCGGTCTGACGAAGCCCACCCCACACGCGTGCAGCTCAGACAGCCACCCAAAGCCAGCTATTCTCTGCTGACAGACTGGAGCTCTGCCCTACAACCTGCCGTGAGTCCTCTCCTCTGTCCCAGGATAAACTGTGTGTCCCAGTGGATGGCTGTGCCCCGTAACACGCTGAATCTCCCAGGCTGAGCAAAAGCTCTGACGAGCTACCCGCGACGCTGCCTGGAAGAGTTATACCTCAAACAGAAGGAATCCACATCCACCTCTAGCAAGATATTCCTCTTAATATTCTGAACACACTTCCAATTGTCTGAACAAATACCCAGTAAAGGCCACAATGCAAAGCAGAAAGACAAGACAAATGATGCGTGCGGTTGTGTTAAAAAGGTACAAAGCTGAGGCGCTAAGGGGCTGTGGGGGGAAGCACCCCAGCACCCATTCAACACTTCTGCAAAAGGAATCTGAGAATGGTAAAATTCAGAAGCACGGCTCAAAAACATGTGACTGTGAACTAACCTTGACACCTGCTTACGTCATTAATAAAATATTTCATATATGAACAACACTGGGGCTCCAAAAGTGCCTTAAACCGGTGCTGAAATGTGTTAGTCATCCAACAAGAACTCTCACTTCAACACTGGAAATTACAGAACAAGGAAATCAAACCATTACAAGGCAGCCAGCTCAAACACAGGACTGTGCTACCTGCAAACATGCATTACTAAAAATTACAGATTGTTCGTCCTTTTTATCAGAAAGGGAGGATCTCTCCCCTGCAGCACGTCGTGTACAATTACTGGACTCTGAGACAAACATCCACACTGGGCTTTCAATACGCTCATTAAACAAACCCAGGAAATTCAAATTGAACTCAAATAATCTTCACTTGTTCAATCTTCCCCTCCCGGTAAAAGTCAGTATGGGATGACATCTAACAACAGTCCTTACCTGGTAAAAGTTATTTCAAGAATATCTACAAGGCTAAACTGTAGTGTAGTAAATGTGTTAATGATAAATTGTTTAAGCAACTTGAAAAAAAGAAAGAAAAAAGGTAAATTCACACCCAGCAAAGAGGCAGGCTGTGCTGGAAGACTGAGAAGATAGTAAATTTGTGTTCATTACAATTATTTATTTATCATTTAATTAATCTGTTTCCATAAAAATTTCTGTCACGTAACTTAAGAGGTCCTGAGAAGTCTATTTTTTAAAATTCCACAAGCGACAGGACTGCTTCCCAGCTCCACTTCATTGCAGGGATGTTTGGAAAGTATCTTCTGGAAACAGTACTGCCACCCTGCAACTCACCAACTCGGTTTATGTTTATCTTGTAAAAAAAGAAAAAGTTCGCCCTTTCATATACACACACTTCTGAGATAACAGGATTTTATTCACAGCTTCAAGTTAGGCACTGAAGTACTTTGTTATGATTAGTTTTATCATGCTCTGGATAATTAATCAACCCTTCTGACAGGTCTCCAATAACGAAACACGCCGGGCAGTAACAGTGACTCGCCGTTCATCTTAAGCTGATAAAACAGAAAAGGAAGACGGACAAGTTCTCAGACCCTACCCAGGAGTCCCACAGCTTTAGAAAACCCCTTCCACTTGCTTTCTCACCAGCAAAACCAGTGTATTTGTTGGCTTTGATGTGGCAAACTTCCCACTTGCCTGCTCTCATTCTACCCCTAGATGATAGCCACCACATCCAAGACCATCAGTACTCCAAGCACCTACGTTGCCTGGAGAGCTGGGGACACGTGAAAAGCAAGGACATGCCCTCTCAAGTAAAACACTAAGTCCTCCACTTCCTTTTTGCTTAATACCTCCTTAAATTCTCTGCCTTGTTCTGAAATGTCTGTTCACCCTGCAAGCTAGTTTGCTGTTTTACCCTGTACCGTGCTATGCCCATGCCGTAACACCACCATCAGAAGAAGAAACCACTTCACACAGCAGTTTGTTCTCGGGCTGCTGGGGATCCAGATGCAAATCCCACCTCTCCACTTGGGTCCACTTCCACCTCCACAGTTTGGCTACACCGGGTCCTGGCCCTGGGGGATGGAGGATGCACAGAGAGAAGATAAACGAAGAGGATGCAGGGGGAGAGAGACTGGCCACGTGAAGTGTTGAACCGTGCACACGCTCTCCCACATCAGTCTGCCCATTCTCACCCACGGACTACTGAATGAAGCACTTCACAGCCCCCCAGCTACACTGGGAGAAGTCAAGTGACACCAGGAGGCTGCACATTCAGCAGCAGCAGTAACTGCAGCTCTTGCTTAAGCAATGAGAACGAGCTGGAGAATATTTGTTCCATACCCTGCAACACCCCCCTGCACCCACGCTGCTCGGTGCCATCAGCAGCTCCACAGGCACACTGCTGGGGCTGCACCTCCAGAAACCCCGGCTCCCCTTCACTGCCTTTTTTTGAAGTTAATGTGGGGGGTTTTTTTTGCTGCAAGTTGCAGATGATTAAATGGCTTTTACAGTTCCTGATCCAAAACAAATTAAAAGGGATACAATCCCAAAACATCCGGTGATAAGGTTCACAGTGAAACAATTAAACGGAAGGATTTGCCTTGTTAAACATACAAAAGGTTATCGATAACCTACCAGTTCACACCGTGTCTTCCAGCTCCAGGGAGGGACCGGTTCCCACTCCAGAACAATGCACCTGTGCCGCCTGCCATGAGCAGGCACAGCCAGTCACCTCCACCAAGGGCATCCTTCCTCTAAGGAGCACAATCCAACCCACCGAGAAAGGCTTCTGAAGAGCAAAGTCTATCTGCAAGGCAAACTTGACTTCAAACCACGTACATGATGAAACTTGCTTCCTTGTAAAATCGTAGCAGGACTCCACCATAATAAAACTAAGCCAGCTATTCAATGTTTAACTAGTAATTTTCTTTCTAATTTGACCACATTGTAAAGTTGTCTTAAAACCTCCCAGAAGTTATTTTCCTGCCTTATGCACAGTCCTGTGAGTACAATTAAAATGTTCTGCCCAAGCTCCACAAAAGAACGGTTTCCGTAATTTCTTAATAGAACTTTGCTTTCTTTGCCCAGCACAGTCCATGCACCCCCAATTTATCCAACCCTCAATCTAGGCCAACTGAAAATAAAGCTAATGCTCCAAAAACTGGATGAAAACCAGCTTCACTTCTCACACCATTCAACTGTACGCCTCTTATTTTACCCTGTCATCGTGACTTCAGGAGCAGCTCCCACCAAATTCCACTTCAGATGACACTGAAAAAAAGTTATAGATTTATAACTGAAAGATGCTACTTAAATATTTAATAGCTTCAAAATTGCCAACAATATAAAACAATGGTCCAGGACAGCAAACTCTATAAGCACTGAGACCTGACCTACAAGAAAAACAGCGAAGTGCTATATTGGTTTGAAATTAGGTGTCAAGGTAAACTGATACACAGGTCAGTCTCATTATAGCCACTGTTCTCACCTCTATAAATATTTCACAGCACATCATATAAAATAAATGGATATTGTAACAGAGGCACAGTGAAACAAGCGTGCTACGGCCCCCCAGTACAAAAAGCAGTCAGTCTTCTTTTTCTTTGATGATAAAACACAGAACTTTTAGAAGTATAAATTACTCCAGCGTATTAGCTCGAAACTTTGCAAGCTACTGTTTATTTAACTATGCATTACTTAGGAATTTTTTTTTCCTTTTGAACAGTCAAAAATTGCCACACAAATACCAACGTGCTCTTGACCTCCACAGGGAGCGGCTCATTCCTGTCTAACGTGCCAACAACCACTCAGGATGAAGTTTCCCCATCGCTGGCCTAACATGCTCATCTGTCACATCAAAACCGCCACGTGCACTTCTGTGATTTACTAGATTCCAAACGTATTCATTTCTAATGAACACTGGCTTTTCCAAAACAATCCCAAAAGTTTAAACACATCCTAAAGATTCTGGGTCTTTCCCCCCCCGCCATGGCCAAGCGGAAGCACACGTGTCAACTTTTCATCCTGGAGTCATCAGCTGCAAAGCTTCATCCTAAGAGAAAATTCTTCAGATAAGTCCTTCCGAAGGTACAACAACATGAAATGAAACCATTACAACACACAGCATTGACTTCAATTTGAGCAGAATCACTGAACAGACTTACCAAGTTTTGTCCATAAAACACTGACACCAAAACAAACCTCTAAAGTCAGTTTTCTGTCCAGAACAAGTTTTACTGGAGACTTGCACTCGATTCTCTAAGCTTGGTTGACTAACCTCAACTTTAACAACAGTGTTTATACAAACAGAAATATCCTGTAATGCGCAATGTATGAAGGCATGATTTAAAACTTCTTCAGTGAAAGGTTTAAAAAATCATCCCTACCTGTATTCACTGTCATTTATCAGAGACACATGAGCTGGGATTCTCTGTTCTCAACTCACTCATTTTTTCTGTTTTCACTTGTGTACCGTGTGAATATCAGGAACGCCGTGCTGGCAAAATCTGACAGATTTTGGGTAGAAAATTTTTCACAACTATGTATCAAAGATAATTAAGGGAGGGGATGTTACTGTGAGGAAAAGGTTATGTATACCTGGTAAAGACATAAAGCAAGCCTCCCCTGGTATATCCTGGGAAAGCGTGGAAGTTTTGCTAAGCCCACCCTATTTTTCATTTCAGAGCTGAGGGGATGCGATGCAGGCAGGAAGATATTTATTCCTATGTTCTGAGTAACCCTGGAAAATAAAGAGGCTTGAAAAATTTTAAAAGCAACTAACAGAGCATTTCCTGTGGCCAATTTAAAATTTGGTGGTTTTCATCTTTTTTTTAGATCATAACCCTATAACGTCCAGTATGTCCAACCACGGACGAAACCAGCATTTCCTCAGGTTTCTGGCTAGCCAGGACACAGGAACGATGCTCGACACCCCTCACATCTGCAAATGGGAAGAGATTTTCTTTAACAGGCACAAGGGTAGAGAGCTGCTCAGTAGAGGCAAGGATTTACTCTCGTCCTGGTCCCTCACCCAAGTGACACGGATGAACTGATGCAACCGGCTACTTTGACATACACAGTCCAGGTGGAGACAAGGGGCAGGACACGGCATTTGGGCAGGAGGAGGGGTAGGAGGAGCACACCCAGCCTGCGGAGCAGAAGAGGTGTTGAGGCAAGTCCATGAAAGAAGAGTATTTGACAAATACTTTGCGTTTTCTAAAGTAATCGATCCTTAGCTGGTGAAACCACAGTGTTTAATCAGAGGGTGATGTGCCAGTGTTGGGAGCTCTGTTTCCTAACACCACAAAAGCCCTGCACAAAGACTGATGGATATTTTGTTGTCTGTCACTTCGTACAACACCCTCCCCTCCAGCACTGGTCCTCAGAATGCATTAGACATTTTAGAGGAGATTAGTTTAACTGCAGTTTGTTTTGGTTTGGTTTTCCCTTTCACAAAGCACTTAACAGAAATAAGTGCTTGGGAACTGGAGCTCTGAAGCAGGGTCTAACTATTTATGATCATAGCAACTAACTGCTCAAAGACAAGCCTCCGGCCACAGCACCATTCCCATGTCACCGAAGTTGGCTGCTGCAGTGCTGTGCCACTCACCCCCAAGAAACCAGTGCTGTGAACTTGCCCAAGTGTCTTTGCTGGCACGGGAGGGCGGACAGCTGAACAACCAACCACTGGATAACGCCGACTCCTTCAGTGACAAAAAGACCATGGTGGAAAAAAAAAAAAAAAATCCATTTTGACATGTGGTAGTGGTTTTATTAGCAAAAACTCTGCCCAAAGTTTCAGTCAGCTCATAGGAAATTACTGTACAGACGGAGACACTGCCCTGACAAGGCCAGGCTTCCCCTCCCAGCCTTTCCTTTACTTGACAGTGACGGCTGCCACCACACCTAGTCCTTGGGCTCCGCTATATCTTAGCCACTGATAGGAGTCACCTCATGGGAAAGTAGGATGGTGGGACTAAAATGATGTCAGATACCATGAAGAACATTTTTCTTTTTTTTGCTTTACAAACTTTTGAACCTCACAAGAGGGGAGCCATCCACTTCTATGCTTTTTTTTCCCCCCCCCTACGAATGAATTTGAACAATGCATATCCTGCCAGGAAACGTTACCATGCATTAGTGATAAAGTGTTACATAAAAAGGTAAATGAAGTTTCCAAGACACGAACCTGAGCTGATAAACATATTACATCCAGAGTTCAACAACTGTGCAGAGAAGAAAAAAGAATAAAGAGTTTGAGAGAAAGCGTCAGGAAGACGGGGGGGGGGGAGGGGCGGGAAATCAGGAAGAGTAGATAAAGTAATGCCATGTTGTCCCAACACTGCTCTGACCATGCGTGAACCAAACCAGATTAAACTAATGGCCATCCATTAACCTTGGGTACACCTACATGCTGCAGCACAGATGTGAAGAGGTGAGCTCAGGCATCAGTCGGCTTGCCAACACAGCTCTCACCCACGGTATCAGACCCCTGCTCAGCTAGATAAATAAACGAGAGCCCGACGTGCCCATTATCCTCACCCAGAGTGCAGCAGCGGTGGTGATGCGGCACAGTGCTTCAGTACGGGAGGTAGCGACTCTTCTCCGGAGGTAGTGACTCTGCTCCCCGCTGGGGGATGCAGTCACCGGAAAGGATCGCTGGTACGCTCCTTTCGGGTGCTGCTCGAATACTGAGATACTGAAAGAAATTAGCAGGGTGGCCATACGCTGCTTCTCTAGCACCAGCAGCCAACCATACATTTAAGGGACAACTGCGGGACAATGGCTGAACAGAAAGGTATTTGCGAAGCTCCGCAGTTGCCTGGCTGCTTTGCCAAGACTGTGAGCTTAAAGGTCAAGGGAAGGGACTTGGTTAGAAAGAGCCTGAGCTGAAATGGGCAGCGAGGTGCTCCCCCAGCCATCGGTCCCGCAGCATCATCAGACACAGCTGGGCTCTGCCCAGATCTGTTGTGGATGGGACCCTTTGGAGAGGATGCTTCTCATCCCTTGTACCCAAGGGGAGAAGAGCTACGAGTCCAAACCTAAACCAGAGCATCACAGCAGCTGTAGGTACTACAAAGGGCTACAGCTGCAGACCTGGTCTGCACAGAAAATTTAAAAAACAAAAAAAAAAAAGGCAATCTGACATCTAAAGGGATGATAAAACCCTGGAGGAAATTCACTTTACAGGAAAAAAAATCAAGGAGGTCACAGAGGTGAGTTACCCAGCTACTGTGCTAAAGGCTTTTACCAGAAGTCCCCACCCCACCCTCCTGATGGTCAGGAAAGAAAGAGAAGCTGGTGAGATAACCCTCCCACTTCACACAGCTCCTGGGGACGCTCCCCAGAGAGCAGCAACCTGGCAAACACGACACTACATGGGATTTAAAGAGATGACAGTAGGAGAGATGACAATTTCTGTAGAGCTGACAAACAACAGTGGCCAACACTCGTTCCACAAACAAGCAAAAAGCAAGGAGAACAAGAACAGAAGGGTGTCCTGACAGCTAGCTAATTAGCAAAAGCATTACAGTTGGGACTTCCAAGCACCAACAAGAACTAAGCAGGATATATACCTTTATGCAGGATTTTTTTCAGACAGAACAGAGAACGATGTCTGGGGAATTCTTTGCCAGCCACTTTTTGCAACCAAAACACACAAGTGCTAATTAGATCATGTCAAGTCTTCATTTTCACACTTCTAAAATGGATCAATTAAAAGTATGTGTTTTGGCACTGCTCTCTGTTTCAAAATAATTTAGATAAAGCTAAAAAACAAAGAAACGCTTCAACCCCAGGAGATGATGCAGCTGGAGATGAATGAATCTCTGGCATACTGGAAACCTAAAAAACTCGTAAGAGACATAGACAGACCTACTTTCACGAAACAGTTATTGCCTAACATGACAGAACACAGAAAACATAAATACACCCATAGAGCAGTGAGGAAGCAAGGAAACACACAAAAGTGACTGCCTTTTTCGGCGGAGTAGAGCAGCAGTCTGTCCCGCAGAACCAACACAGAATCACAGAATCATTAAGGTTGGAAAAGACCTCAGGGATCATCCAGTCCAACTGTCAACCCAACACCACCCAACCCACTAACCCATGTCCCCAAGCACCACATCTGCACGTTTCTTGACTCCCTCCAGGGATGGTGACCTTAGTACAAATCCCAAAACACTGGCCAAAATGACCGCCATCATACAAAAGAAATACACCTGGAAACACTGCTTCAAGGGAAGGGGTCAGCTAATGTCTAGTTAACAGCAGTGACAGAACGTTCTCAGGGTCAAACAGAAATGCAAGACATCCTCTAACTTTGAGAGCTAAAAGCAATTACAGAGACTGAAAAATACCTTCCTCTAGCAGAGCCTCCCCATCGTCAGAGGCACACACCCCCACTCATCATCTCAGATAAAACCTGCTGCCTGCTGACAAGAGGGTTTTTGGATCGTTGACTGTAAGCATCCCAGATCATAAAGTCAGGCAAAATGAATCCAAGCCTCCTCCCTTCTCTAATCCCCAGGAAGTCCAAGAATATTTTCCATGTTTCTTAAAAAGAACCAGAGAGATCCTTCTTAAGCAGAAACCTGAACATACCAGCGCAACATCTTTAGCAACAGCAGAATTCCTCAGACTCTCTGCTGAGGGTCAAGTTGTGCACACCAGGACTTGGGCACCTGAGCGTTGGGGTTGGGAGTCTCAGACAAGAGACAAGTTGGCCGCTCCTAGGAAAGAAACCATTGTCAAAATCGGTGCTGAAGCAAAACGTAAGTCTCTGTTAAACCTTCACCTGCCCCATCATGATTTCCGTTTCTTGCAAAACATTACTAACAGCCCCAACTGGAAAGAAGAGAGAGCA
>NW_010131667.1:249-12233 GCF_000699245.1 Pterocles gutturalis | reverse complement strand
CCGGGCTGTGGTGGTTTCATCGAGTAGAGGGGTGCCGGGCTGCCCTGGCGCCTGGGGAGCAGCAGCCGGTGCCCGCCTAGACCGGCCGCTCTTAGCGAGAGAAGGGGTAGAATAGTTCTGATGGAGGAGGATTTCCTTCGGATAGACGAGCCATCTCCCAGCATTTGTACAGTCTCTTTCAAAGCAGTGAGATAAGCAGGTAAAAAAAAAAAAAAAAAAAAAAAAAAAAACAAAAAAAAAACCTACCGCTGGAGGAACAGAGAAGGCAGAAGACAGCGTGCACTGAAGAACTGGAGATGGAGAAGTGGGATGGGGCTTGAAACTGGTCTGTCCGCAAGAGGGAAGAAAGAAAAACCAAAGTGAGCAAGATCCTTGAGAAATGGCCTAAAATGCAGTGAAGTGGTGGAACCTTTGTTTCGTAGTTACAGTACTGTGAAACCTTGCACTCTGCGATAAAAAATCTCACGGGGCCGGGAAGTAGTGGCAACTAATTAAATTCTCAAAATAGATGTCTGCTTCACTATCAACACACTTTTAATAACATTAAAAAAGTGAAATTGTATAGATGTATAAGCTACATTAAAGCACACTTACCTTAAGTTTAATTTGAGATGCAGAAGTTACTGACTAACCAAGCTGTGAAAGTGGGATTAGGTGATACTGTGAAATTAATTTAAGTGCTGTTCATACTTGCAAACTGTTGAAATCAAGGTACTTTGTCCTTCCTACAAGCTAGTGATTGAAGAGATCCATTATCTCTCAGATAAAAATGTTAGGTCTTATCATCACATGTCCGGGTGAGTGTTACAGTTGGACTTGAATTATTTCCTGTATATAAAGTTACTTCTTCAGACATAAAGGAAAACCTTTTAAGAACTTTTAGTCTGAAACTGGCTTGGGATTTTTGTGAGCCTTCATTTCTTAGTATAGCTGTGTTTTTATTTGTATATAGTAGTACTAGGAGTCAGAGCTTGATGCCTCATAAAACTGGTTGTTAAAAGTAGCAAGATACAATTCCTACCCTGAAGCATTTACAGTCTAAACAACACAAGGAAATGCCGTGAATTATGCTCTTGGGTCAAAGTCCCTTTTTTGGATGTATTCTGAGTATGTATTATAAACAATACTGTATTGATTGGTTGTGCTTCTGTCCTCAAGCTCTTCTTCCTTGAAACCAAAATGGCCAAAATATGCAATATGGTGCTTTTATATGAAATTTTGACTTTGCAGCTTTGGAAAGAGATTTTGGGTAAAGTGAATTTCTTAGACAAAACTGCAGGAAAATAGCAATCCTCTCGAAATGCACTTTCTGTGAAATTTGGAGGAGCTGAAAATTACGTAATTACGAAAATGTGTATGCATCTCACAGCATCTAGTTTTCTTAGGTCTTGCACAACTTTGCTCTGAGTATTTATACAGACTCAGTTAACTTCCATGGGTTATCCAAGGTCAGTTAGTTAATAAGTGGTGAAACCTGAGAAGACAACCAAGGAATTATTACAGTACTCTGACAGAGAAACTACACATAACACTTTTTTTATAGCTAGTAGTGCTTTTACAAAATAGTATCTTGAAGATTATTATGCATAATTCATATTAAAATGGGGTGAATGTTTTATATTTTAAAAACCTGTGTGTGTTCTTCTGAACAGGGATAAGAAATAAGGTAACAGGGAAGGTGCAGATTCTCAGCCTCTTTTGTCTTACCTGATCACACAGTGATAGAAAAGCTCTGGAAAAAGGGAATTCACCTTTGAGAGCTAGCATAATAAAGCACAGCTTGGTTTGCTGCTCCTGGCAAGTGCTGTCCAACAGTGAGCGGCAGTAGCTGGTGCTAGGGATGGCAAAATATCTGGAGAAGATGCACAGATTTCATATCTTTTTTCCTTCAGTCTCCTTTGACAGTGGAAAGTGTATAAAATCCCTACTGTGAATTAAACCCATCTTTCTGAGTGTAGTTCCACGTATCTTCTCTTGTATTTGAGTTTTCTTCTTTATATTTTATGAAACTATGCAGTTTGCATCTCAGGGTGGTCACACAGCTAAATCCAACTTGTTTTGATTTTAAACATTTTGACTGAGGCAGGCAAACAGGAGAAACCTGCAGTTCTTAAGGTGGAGTGCAAAGCTTCTCTTCATCACAGGATGAGGCACTTACGCTGTGGTTCCTGAGCATTTGAAGAAAAATGGGTCAACATTGTCAGAAGCGCTTTGAAATATCACAGGACTCCTGTATTTTTAGCTTGTGACTAAGTAATTTGCTTCCTATTGTAAAAGTTCACATGATGATCTTGTGTCTTCTCTGGAAGAAACTATGATAAGAATGATTTCTTTTCCTTTTTTTTTACTGTTCCTTTTTTAGGATTTAGAGTTTCTGTAATCCCGTGTAATAAAACTGTATGTATATTGCAAATATATTGCATATTTATTTTTCTTGGTATGTTTCAGCTACATAAATAGCACTTTTATAGGCAAAGCAAAATTATATCTACTTCCCAGCAGCACTGTAATATTTTCATAAGATAAAACATCCTCAATTTTATTTTATAGACCTGCTAATTTGCACTTATAAAGAAAATTAGAATTTAGTTTCTGCTTATGTATGTTATACTTATGAGAACATAATAGCTGATTTGGATGAAATAGATCAGCTCCCAAGAAGGAAATTTAATACTCTGTAGGTCTCATAATAGATCTCTACAAAGAAATTGAATATACTTATTTTAGAGTAATGCTACCTTCAGAAGGATTTGGATCATATCTTCGATGAACAAGATGTTCATGCTGATGAATGAGACAAAGCAGCAGAAGAAAGTGTATTAAAATTTAAACTGACTGAGACGGTTTTGATCAACTTTGTGTAGGGGAAGTATGTAACCTAAGTGCTCAGGACCAGACTTGGTGAAGGATGCATGACAGCAGTTTTCCCTTGTTCTGTTGCGTTAGACCAAAAGTCCATCTAGCTCAGAATCGTGTCTCCACGATGACTTGTAATGGATGCCTGGGGAAAGGTTACTGGAAATAAGGCACTTACAGACCAGTTGTTTCCATAGCGCATCCTTGTAGTTTTTAGAAATAAATGGTTTACAACATCCTTACTGGGAAGTCTGTAATTCACCCAATACATTTAATAGCTCTTGATGGACCTATGAGCTTGTCTAATCCCTTCTGGGAACCCAGTTGTACTGTAAAAAATTAGCTGTTAGGGAGTTACTTAGGTAGAGTCTAGTGGCATAAAAGCAAATGCTTTGTTTTGCTTGGCTTTAGCCCACTGGTTAATAATCTTATCACGTAACTTGTAACAGTTGTTCCACTCACCTTCTTTGCACCATTTGAGTTTTAATGTGTCTTATAGTTGTCCTCAACTGCCCTTGAAGTGTTCTCACATCCTAAGTCCCACTTTGCATGAAGCCACTTGTGATGAAGGGGACAGCCCTATTGCTTGGCTATCTTCACTGTCCTCCCCTGCTCCTGATCCAAATCTTGAGATGCTGAAGTTAAAACATCAACATTTGGGTATATTATGAGTTAGACTGTGATAGTTACATTTTCCATTTTGTTATCAATCCTCTTTTGTGTCTTTACAAACACTGTATTTTTGGCCCTTGCTGAGCTGTTACACGGCTGTTTTTGTAACTGTTTTGCCTTATGACAAGGCTGTAAGAAACCTGAGTGCTTAAAACTGTATTATTTTGAATAAAATTTATGCTGATTATTGTGAAAACTACTAATACTTAGAGGAAAAATGTTACACTGCAGATGTATTGGAAGCAAAAACCACAAATATTTTTGCAATGTACCTTTTTATCAACCACTGCTTTTAATAGCTGTAGAAAATGAACTAGAGTCGAGACCTTTTTCTGCTTCCTACTGAACGCTACTTGCAAATATTAGCTAGTAATAAGATTACAGACTATTAAAACAACTCGTTTGGGGAACTTGTCATCACTTATTTGAGTCTCTTTACTTTGCTGATTTATAATAGTAAAGAAAACAAGAATCTTAATTGGCAATGGGATTTCCCAGGATGAAAATAACTAAATTGTTATCACTCAATTATTTTCAGTAGATGAACTGTGATCATAATTCGTTAAAAAAAGACAATTTAAAAAACCATTTGGAAGCCTATCCAAGCATAACAAAAATTAAATGGAAAGTAAACATTCCGAAGAGTTCTGAATTACAGAATCGCCACGTTGTTCAGAAAATTCATATGCAGGAGGGGACTGTGTGCATAATCTTCACAAGAGTTGACAAGTAGAGAGTCATTTGAATGCCACAGCCAGCAGAAGTGCATGTGTGAGCACGAGTACCTGCTCTCTCTGGAGATGCAATCCAGAAACCCAAACAGGCCTTCACATAGAGTCAAATGTAATTTTTCCTTACACTGAATATTCCCATAAAAACAACTTTCTAAAGGTCAAGTCAGGCAGTTTTCCCCGCACAAGGCTGAACAGTTGGAATTGCATGTAAATTGACCCTGTACCTTCAGGAGAACACAGAACAGATTTTGATATTTGTGCTTTTGCACATTCCTGTATGAATAATCAGCATGATTCACTGAGGCTCATTGCG
Source organism: Pterocles gutturalis (assembly GCF_000699245.1). Classification (NCBI taxonomy): domain Eukaryota; kingdom Metazoa; phylum Chordata; class Aves; order Pterocliformes; family Pteroclidae; genus Pterocles; species Pterocles gutturalis. Next base: position 7,658 of record NW_010131667.1, on the reverse strand, counting down.
ACATAAGGTGCTATTCAAAGCGAATTGCAGCATTGCCCAATATGGGACCTGCTCCCTTCACTGATCCCTTGCTGGGCATGCGTAACGTTCAAGATAAGTCAGGTATTCTCCTAAGAAGGGCATAAAGCAAAGGAACAAATGGCCCATACTGATTCTTACAGTATTAGCAGGGGAGACATACTGTGTATAAATAGGTTCTATATATAGATCACACAAATAGATTAAACTGGAAGTTATTCTGCAGGGAAATACAGGAGGGAAAGTTCCTGTTTTTCACTTCTTGTAATGTTAACAAGCACGTATGGTCTTTCCAATGCAGACTCTCTTAAACTGCACCAGAATGAAAGCTTATAGGATGAAAAATTGCACTGACCATGCTGCTGATTTTGGGTTTTGCCAGTGCATTGTTTTCAGGTAGTGAGGTTTCAGAATATGTTGTCCTCAAAGGTAAAGCTGGTTGGCTTGTTAGGATGGCACACCAACATGAAAAACCACGTAGTGCTCCAAATAGGTATTTTAATGCCCCTGTTCTTGCAATAAGGACTAATGTAATTCCTGTCATCTGTCTGTTTGTAAGATTTTGTCCAACTTACATAGTCATTAGCATCATTTGCCACAGTGTTTGCTCTTAGTACAGTTTTTAAAAGCTGTAGAGGGAGTGAAATGCTTGGATTCAGTGTTGCTGTTACTTTTGGTATGTTTCTGGTACTAGACATGTGAAGAGCATACTCTTACAAATCAACTGTGGTCTTCAAAGACACCCGTATAATCCTTACAGGGGCTGGCACAGCACTGTAGAGTTGCAAATCAGCTTTTACACTTTTGATGTTCCGTTAAGGTATTCTTTCAGGAGAATCTCTTTTTTCAGCAGGACAAGTAAGAAACTTCAACTTTACAGAAATGAGTTAACGGTTTCTTTCTCTACATATTAGCAAACAGACTGAATAAACCTACTGTCGAGGTACCCAGCATTCAGAAATAGTGCTTTCAAACTGTTGCCATTTTTCATGCATGCAGCATTATCACTAGAAATAGATTTATTTATTTATTTATTTATTGTTTCCACTGTTGACTAATTTGACTATTATTATTAATTGTTTCTAAATAAATCATTCGTCTTAAGAAGAAACTTGGGCTCCAGATAGCTGTGATAATTGAAAAGGACACTGCATGAGCTGTTCATCGCTATCCCCCAGTGCTGCTGGAGAGAACACTCCTTATTCTGCTAGAGAGAACATTCCTTGTCCTGCTAGAAGGCAGACAAATTATTTAATCAGTCAGAGAGGATATTTTTAGTTATGTCTCATTTTGTCTGGAAATTAATTAGGGAGTACTTACTGATGCTTCTGCCAATAGAACTGTGCATGCTACAATATCCATCTGACTGGAAAGGCTGGTACCATTTTCAAGCAGCACTCTGCTCCATCCAGAGAAGGACATGTGTCTCTGCAAGTTCCAAATTCTCCTCCTAGTTCTCCTCTCCTCCCCATGTTATCTTGAAGTAAGTACAAGAAGAGTAACATGGCACAATGACCACGGTTGTGACATAGTAGCCTTTAACATCTATGGTCTTCTAAAAGCTAATCTGAGGAGTCAACAGTTTGTATCAGTTGAAGACAATATATTTTTTCAAAAGTCACAAAATAAGGAAAAAACCCCAAAAGGTATAATACAAGTGTTTCTAAACAATCCTCTTATGAAAAGCCATTTAGAATGGGAGGTCAAATACTAGCAGCAAAACCCTCTTAAGAGTTGGTAAACATCTGTTAAAGTCTGAACAAGTGTCTCAGAACAGAAACTATTTTGCTTGTCGTACATTCAGTTGCTTGCAGTTTCAAATGTTTGAACAGCTCAAAAATCCATGGTGCCATTGTGCGCTGGATGATTCTTCATGCTGCTACTTTTGTGAAATGATCCACTTGGATCATCTTGATCCTTTTTTCAAAGCATCGATGATCTGGCATGTTTCTTGCTCTTGAGCTTCTGTGCTCTGCTGGAAACCTCGTTGGTTCTGGATACCTGCAACGACTGCTCAACTGCAAATCTATCAAGTAGTGACACAGGGATTTGGTTTAGCACATGAATGACATCTTGGAATAAAAATTAAAAGTTCACTAAATTAAAAATGTTATTTTGACATATGTTTGCAAGTTATGATGTGTTTTACTCAAATTAATGGTTCATGACATGGTGAACATGAAAGGTGATGCCTAAAATACAACCGCTAAGGCAAGTTAGGTACTTACAGCTGTGATTGATTTAGCTTCTCCGTTCTGTTGAAATGTACAATAAGTCATATGAAAAAGGTAACAATACACATTTGTTCCAGCTAAGAAAGTAAATAGGTACAATGGGAACACATAATAGTGCATCTATTACATGAGAAAGCACAGATTTTCTGATCACAGCCAAGCGATGTGTTACTATTACCTGGCTCCCAGGTGTGCCCGTGTGGAGCCTGTGCAGTATAGATACAACACAAAGGCAGAGAATCATACCCTGCTTTCCTGTTGTAGGAATCCTGCTGCCATCAGTCTGCTGATTCACTTATAGAAGTTTTATAAAAGGAACAAGAAGTATGTGTTATGAAAAAGCACAGTCTAGCAGCATAAAGACAAACAATTTTGAATGGAAAAGCAAGCTACAAATAGGAATGCAGTGTTTCTCTGAACAGCAGGACTTTCGCAAATTTTGTCCAGAACATCAAGTTCCTATTTAAATCATCAGATTTTCAGTTAAATTCTTCCTTTATGTTTTCTGGGATTATCTTTTGACACACATCTTGTTGTTATTCATAGCAAATATAATGGGCAATAGTGGTGTTGTCATCATAACAGGCGAAGGATACAAACAAGCCCTAGTTTATAAATTTCTCTCTCTCCTTACATGCTGTGTTTCAGTGCACAAAGAATCACAGTTGGGGTTTTTTTTTCCATTTGTTATTTAAAAAAAAATGGTTGGTCTAATTATATTTTGAAAGTTAATTCTTTTAGTTGATTTAAGTCAGAACTCTTGGAGAGTAGCCACATCAAATGAGATCCTGGTAATTTGCCATGACTTCACCATGTGCAGCTCCATGGAGCGACACGCCTCCCATTGCTCTTGCTATAGCTATGCCAAAATCAACCAATAACATTATAATTTTGCTTGTGGCCCTTCCTGGAAGAAATCTACATACATCAGATATCAGGGCAGATAAAATGTTTTCTTGTTTAGCTCTCTGCAGTATTCCACCAACTATTGGTAAAACTTATTTATATTAAAATACTTAGAACATGATGGATAAATTATTAAGCAACATACTTTATAACACAATAAAGTGAATATTGTCTAATGGATAATCTAGACCTGATTTTCCTTGGCTATTTCTCTACCTTTTATTGTCAGCTTTACCTGGGCTTAAGGGTTGTTCAAGTGTGTGAAGTACTGGATATTAACCTGCCTTTTAAATTCACTTTATACCAACCTAAATGGCAACACACTGACCTGGGCAAGATCAGATTCCCAGCCCTCCTGGGCATTTCCAAAATCCCTTTGCCCCTGCAACTTTTACTTCCTTTTGCCTTGCCTTGTTCCTTGCACTTTACTCTGCTTCCCAGGCCTCAATCTATATATGGATTCCCAGAGTTGTTCTTTCTGCATGCTGAAGGGCAGGCCATTAACTGTGAAACCGATCCAGAATGAGCAGGATGCTGAAAAGCTTCCCATGTACCTTAGCAAGTGATGTGTAATGCTTTTGTCTAGGTAGGCAGTTCTTAAGCCGAAGGACTTGTGAAATTTTAATATGTAGTATTGCCGGAGCTTGTAAATCATACCTGCATCATGGAAAAGTTTGGAGCCCCAAGACTTATTTACATAAAAATTGCAAAAAGTTGTCTGCAAATTCCCTCCATCCGAATCAGACTGTTAGACTGCTCCTGTGTTTAGTTGTTGACTAATAAAAATACTTTTATTCTGAACTTTAATCTTCTCATTGCTTAAGCATTTGTATTCATCTGCATTCTCTTTTTTTACATTTTTTTTTTACATTGTAAACTGCCTGGTGGCAAACAGCAACAGAAGGAGGATGTGCTGCAATGGTAATTACTTCTGTTATCATGGATATTCAGGAAAAGATCACCTGCAATCCAACTGTGCTTATAAAAGCTGGACTGTGCTGCCTCACAGAATGATGATATTGCTGGATTACGTGTGCTGTAGAGGATGGTCCCAGATAAAGGCAATTTAGGAGTTTTTTCACTCCCGTTCCATTGGTAAGATTGAAAACATACTAGGACATTGCCTCTACACATTAAAAATTTAATTTGTGGTACACCTTGAAACTGTGAAAAGCTTTGCATAAGTTTGGAACTGACTTCTGGCCAAATGAGGATGAAAAAATTCAGAAAATTACATCATGAAAACAGACAGTTGGCTGCTCCTGTACTGAAGAAGTAAGTAAGGGTTGGAAAACATTTCAAGGCAAGAAAGTTTTGAAATATATCAGTCAGCACTGCGATCCTGCTGGATCTAGCTGAATTTTAGCTTTATAAGCTCAATTTTGTAATTTGAGCACAAGACTTCTACTCTAAAAATATCCACCAAGACAATGTAGATGCCAAGGCATGAAACTACAACGGATCTGTAGAGGAAGCAGTATTGAAATTTAGATTGATCTATTTGAATTTTTATGAGTAATACACCAAACTTGTGTTTATGGTACAACAATGTGAGATAATATTGCTTAAAGAGAAATCTTGCACCTTTATTTTATTGGATTGGTGTCTGGGTCCACAGCATCTTGCAAGATTAATAAAATGAAATGAGATCTCATGGCCTGGGACTTCTGTCTTTCAACTCCTTCCCTTGCAAAACCGTGATTGATTTGGCACCTTGATATTGAGAGAAATCCTACACTTTTTGGTCCTCAAATGTAAATTCTACTGTAATTCAGTAAAACATGATGCACCAGCACTGCTCTTTTTCAATGTCATTCTTAATGCAGACTCAGGAAGAACACAAACTGATAGGAAGAGATTGCAACGGAGTAACTTAACAGATTTGTTTCACTTTCCATATGAACTGCAGTTTTTTTTTTTTTCCTGCTCAATGTCCCAGCATTTCGCAGAAAACACTTGTACTCACAAGGAGGAAAAAAATATATCCAGATATGGGATATTTTTTGTGGAGTGCATCACAGTAAGTGCTCATGGGTGTGATTTAATATTTTCTAGTGAAGTGGTTTCTGATAGCAAAAAGTCATCAGCATACTTCTATAGCAGTTCTACTATCTGTCTTTTGACTTTGCTATTAAAGCTTAGCTAGACTAATCAGGACCATTATTTGGAAATACTAGTTAATAAAGAACAGTCAGCTGTGGTACAGTAATGATTACACTGTTCAAAACTCACTACAGCTGGGCATACCAACTCGGTGGTGCTGATCCCCTCTGTGCCAGCTCTATGGGCTATATAGCCAGGACAAGACCTGCCAGCTCCATGCTTTCTGCATGCCACAGTTTTTGGCCCCTGTCTCACGCTCCTCTGGGGGGGTTACTTGAACTCCTGCAACTGGAGCACTAAGCCGCTTTCTTGTTCCAGGATTCCATCTGCCAGACGCAGCAGTTGAACCTGCTGCACATATAACCCTTAATACCAGGCAATAAAACCAAGAGGAAAGCGTAAAGTTCACATGCTACTTTATATACTAATTTATTTTAGATAAATATGTACCTATGCACACACACGGGCATGTGCATTAAAAAAGGGCTATTTGCACTTTCTCTGAAAAGCTTTCAGAGATATTAATCTTTCATATTCTAGCACAGCATAGCTCACAGGCTACACAATATCCTGCAGAAATCCCTTTTCATTATCTGTAAGCTGCCTCATAATGTTCTGTTCATAATTTGCTTCGACATTAAAATAAAAATGTTAATATCCTCAATATCTCCTTTCCTTGCTTATGTTCCTCAGGAAGATCTGGCAGCCCACAGAAGCCAGATGGTGGCTTGAACTTCACAATTGAACTGTCTAGCTGCTGCTACAAAAAGGGATGTTTTTGCTCCCTTCTATCTCAACCTGAAGGACATGTGCCAGCCCTTCCTTTGCACTGGCACTGACTCTTCTCTAACCCTACAGCCAGCTCAGGGAATGAGCCTATTAATTAGAGGTTGCTTAAACTAAGTGAGGAGGACCAATGCTTGAATAAGGAAGCAAGAACACTGTGAGGATACCTGGAGGGCTAGCGGCTCCCTTAGGGACACAGAGCCACCACCTGCAGTGACACAGCCAGCACAGCCTGGGCACGACCCACAGTACGTGGTTAAGGTGAGGTGCGCAGACCCAAAGGCAATGGCCAGGTTCAACCAAGAGTGCAGCTCATCAGATGAGTTCATGGTGGTGAAGCAGGTCCAAGGGGAATCCAAGATGTTGGGCTGCAGACCAGGATTGGTGATGGTAACCAGGGCGGCCCACAGGAGCAAGGCGAGTCTAAATATCAAACCAGAAAGCAAGGCTGGGACAGCACACACCTGCAGCACAGTTCAGACAAAACCTATGGGGTCAGGGCTGAGTTAAATGGGTCTCCTGAGCTCTTGGGCGGGGAGTGTGGGGTGGAGGCCCAGGTGAGGCTGATGAGGGCCATAAGGCCCATTAGTGCACGCTGAGCCCTGACAATACTCCTTTTGACGGGCTGCCACATTTGTCCTCAGCCTGACATCGATTATACCATGAAGCTCACATCCTCACGTTGCCGAGGGTAAGCAGCAAGCAAAGGACTGAAAATACCTGAAAGCCACAATGCCAGAACAAACAGAAAATAGCCTGTGGCTGCAGTACACCCTGGGGCAAGAACTGGGCCAGAACCAGCAGACCCAGCAGTCTGTCCTTCAAAGCCTGAAGGGCTGTGAAAGGTGGAAAGAGAGAGAAATAAAAGAGCAATCCCTTGAACAGATTTTTTTATTTTGTCCACCTGAACGCCAGAGCCCCAACAACACATGCCCTTGCCCCCTCTGGGACCAAAAACCCTTCAAAAGGAGGATGGGGGCCTATGGCTAAACCCAAGAAGCGATGGTCACCACCGGTCCCATCAGCAGGTGTGCTGGGATGGCCGATGGGGGCAGGACCATGCTTGTCTGCTCCAGTTACGTGGGATCACGGCACAGAGGCGGCAGTGTGCAGGTGGGCACAGGTGGCTGGCGTGGGGCTGGGAAGAGCTGCTCACTCTGCCGACCTGGCAGTGCCACACCGCCCCGCCTCAGGCTGTGGGACTTCAAAGGACGAGGAGCACAAGGTGTGGGCTTGGTGGTCCTGTGGAGGCCATGGGTAAGTAGGGCTGAAGGGTTTCCTTTCAGTACAGCTGAGGGGAATCTGGTTTCAGGGAGGCCGGGCTGCCCAGGGCTGGTGCTGGGGGGTATCTGGCACTTTCCC
>NW_010131667.1:0-215 GCF_000699245.1 Pterocles gutturalis | reverse complement strand
CAGCTGGTGTCTGGCACTGCCAACAAGCGCCCTGAGAAAGGTGGCTTCCCGCCTTTGCCCCTCGGTGATGCTTTCTCTGGGGAAGGCAGTCAGCCCCTCAGGGGCAGAGCCTGCAGGAAGTCATCCCCTCGTTGTTTTCAGCATCCTCCTCACACCACACAACCCCTCACCACGCTTTCTCTCAGGTTTTCAGCATTAAAATACTATTTCAACCG
>NW_010131666.1:0-10972 GCF_000699245.1 Pterocles gutturalis | reverse complement strand
GAGTAGAAGTGTGTCTCCTCTTTGGAGATCTGGTGATACAGGATGCAGATTGAATCTGGAATGGAGGCATGGTGGGTACTGTGTCTGCTCCTCAGGAGGTCTAGCTGTCTGATTATTAATAAGATCAACTCAATGGATGATGAAATATGTTGTCAAGAAAAGAATTCAAGATAGATTTTTGGGGTTTTGTTTTATGAGGAGAATGGTGAGACACTGGAGCAGGTTGCCCAGAGAAGTTGTGGATGCCCCATCACTGGAAGCATTCAAGGTGAGGCTGGATGAGGCTTTGAGCAACCTGGTCTAGCAGAGGGTGTCCCTGCCCATGGCAGGGGGGTTGGAACTCAATGATCTTTAAGGTCCTTTCCAACCCAAACCATTCTATGATTCTATGAAGAGCTGGGAGGGGACCCATGTACAAGCTGGCTGACAGCAGTTCTCCCCCTGCCACCTGCAAGCATAAGGGCCCAGCTCAGGGACAGGGTCCCCAGGAAGCAAGCTGCACCACTCTGAGGAGCAGCATGGGAGGGCTGTCCACCTCTCCCACCACAAAAAAGGGAGCATCCAGAAGCTAGCAGCTGCCATCTGATAAATTCATCTCACCCTTAAAACGGTTCCCCACCCATTCTTGAAGTCCTTTTGGAAAGGTGGTTGGCAAGAGGGAGGAGCAGTATAACTGGTCTCATGGGCAGCAGTGCCTTCCAGACCACCACACCGCCAGCCTCCCACGTGAGCTGGTATGTTGATGCTATGATAGGGAAGATGGCATCAAGGAAACACTGCCTTGGCAGGATTAGAAAATGTTCAACCTATTCAACTATTCCAGAAGGGTGGGATGAACACAGAGCATCTATCACACCTCTGCTGGTGAGGTGCAGTCTCAGTGCTGGATATCTTTTTTTTTTTTTTTGGAAAGATACAAAATTTTATTTAGAATCTCTTTAGCACTTCTATTATAGACTTTAAAGCAGCTGGAAGAGATTGGTAGGTAAAAATAAACACCCTTATACTATGAGCTTAAAATGTTCCTTTTGAGCAGTGCACCCCAATACTTGAAACATAAGGTTTGTCACACCTCAGGTATGGACTCAGCCACACTTTTAATGTCTAATTGAGCAAGTCACTACTGACTGTCCATAACAGCTTACTGTTATTAATAGCTGCAAAACATACAATGTGCTCCCTCAGTATAAACATGGCTTTCTGTTTTATGAAAATGTGACAACATTTTCCTTCTCACTAACCTGGGAGGATAGCATTTATATGATCCACTTATCTCTCCAGCCTACCAATTCAGAAATGTATAAAGCAGCTCATCTAATTTGATTGCATTGTCTTTTATTTTTTCCTGTACTTGCTCAAAAGCAGCTTGGCAGAAAAGGCCTTGGGGGTCCTGGTGGACACCAAGTTGAACATGAGCCAGCAAAGTGCCCTTGCTGCAAAGAAGGCAAAAGGTATTGTGGGCTGCATTAGGAGGAGTGTTGCCAGCAGGTCAGGGAGGTGATCCTTCCCCTCTGCTCAGGACTGGAGAGGCTACACACAGAGTGCTGGGTCCATTTCTGGGCTTCCCATTACAGGAGAGACATGGACATACTGGAGAGAGTCCAACAAAAGCCACAAATTATGAAGAGACTGGAGCACCTCTTCTATAACGAAAGAATGAAAGGGTTGGGACTGTTCAGCCTGGAAAAGACTAAAGGGGGATTTCATCAACATGTACACATACCTGAAGTGAGGGTGCAAAGAGGATGGAGCCAGGCTCTTTTCAGTGGTGCCCAGTGAGAGGACAAGAGGCAACAGACACAAACTGAAACACAGGAGGTTCCCTCTGAACATCAGGAGACACTTTTTTTGCTGTGAGGGTAATCAAGCACTGGCACACGTTACCCAGAGAGTTTGTGGAGTCTCCATCCTTGGAGATACTCAAAAGCTGTCTGGACACGGTTCTGGGCAATGGGCTTTAAGTGGCTCTGCTTGAGCAAGGCAGGGTTGGACCAGACAACCTCCAGAGGTGCCTTCCAACCTCAACCTTTCTGTGATTCTGTGAATTCTAAATAGATACATAACCATCCTCTGTGGGTCACAGGGATATAACCAGTGTAAAAAGCACACACAGACCGTAGAGGGCAATGACTCACTAAGGAATTGCTGTGGGTAACAAGGGCAGTTACTTCCAGGCACTCCACCTAAATGGGTCTGTGGTAACAGCAAGGTGTTGTGGGAAAGAGGTAACTAAGACAGTGTTGGTTCCTTTGACAACTGGCTAATTGGGTTTGATATCTCAGATCCCTTCTGATTTCTGACATTGCAGAACAGTTGCAACCCTGTCACTCTTTTTATCTCCTGGGTCCATTGACAAGATGATGGCTTTTCTTTTCAGACACAACTCCAAAATTTGTCTTTCACCTCTGTGTACCATGAGGCTGGCTTGGGTGACAGGTTCATATCATGGCAGTCCTGCTGTTCCCCCACGCAGAGCTGAGAGCTGCAGGAACACAGACCCCATAGCACATGGTGCACCCCACAGCTCGGGGACCCCAAGACTGCAGCAGAGGGGGTGTCAGAAGGTGTCCAACTCACTGAATTCCTATTGGGAAGGTTACTTCACCATTTTTAGTTATTATTTACAGGTGTGAAAGTGCTTTACCGCTTTGGTTAGATTTTCTTTTAGCATTTTAAATTCAAAAGTCCAAGAAACTTCAGGTGGAAAAAGCCCCGCTAGAAAAAATCCTAGCTTAACTGATGAAAATCATTGGTTAATGTAACCATAGGAGAACAAAATAAAACAAAACAGCCTAGAAAAACCCTAAGCCATGTGATGATGGACCTAGGAAATAATTACAAAAGTGCTTAATTTTATATCCCATGAGTAATCTCAGTGATTCGACAAAACCCTTCACAGTGCATAAAGCTAAGCAGCTCCTCCAGTCCAGCCTGGAGGGTGGCTCCATTAGCTTGAGCACCATAACATTAACAACTCCTCCACCTAGCTGCCTTTTTCCATAATGTCAACCCAAGCAGCTGCAGACAAGCAGAGGCTCATTGAAGTGTTATTTTGGGGGAAGTGCCAGAAATTATTCATTTCAACAGACCTCAGAACATACCGTACTATTATTCTTAGAGTGTAGTAAGTGGGGTGTACTTTTAGTAAGAGCGGATGCTTAATTTTTGGTTTGGGTAAAAAGATTGTTTATTATGCTCTAAAAATACACCAGCAGTATTATATATGATTAAGGGATGTTCTTTTTAGTGGTGCCCTTATTAGCAAGTCTGCTATGAAAAATATGTTTATTAGATAGCTAACAACACTTCAGTTTGTATTGGACCGTTAGCTAGCAACCTCATGGGTGACTCTACTGCTGTTTCTGGGTGATCAGCTTGAGACTATTGCCTAGGGACTGTAATAACATAGCCCAGTTTGGGTGCAGTAAATCACTCATGTCCGAATTATGTTATCAGCATAAAGTATTTAATAATAATACAAAGCTAAATTACTGGAAAAGCTTATGATGGTGGCATTGGCATTGATGGAATTCATGTGAGCTATACAGCAAATCATCTGAACTCTGAAATTATTTTTTAAAGTTATGGCCAAGTTTTGTTCTTATTTTAGTCACTTGGATTATTGCCTGTTGTGCTTAGGACTTGACATTTGCTGAATGCATTTAAAGAATGCATTTAAAGAAACATATGCAACTCTAAAACTAGTTAACAGCAGTTAACAGAAGAAAAAGTCTGGAAGTCCCCTGGGAAGGTGCCCAGTCCCTGAGAGCCGCTGCCTCAGAGCAACTCCTCTTTCCAATTGTGTGACACTGAACTACATCTCTGTTTTCTGCCTTCTCTGAGGAAGATCAATGCAGCCACACAGTGGATCAACAAACTGACTTGGCAGACTCAGACTTACTGAAAAGATGAAATAAGCCATATCGAAAGACAAAACAATTGAGTAGAATTGTCTTTCCTTGTCACCACCTTACCAATCCTACCAGCACTACCAAAAGTGAACACGGATCATCTCCTGCCCTCTCTGGGTATTTCCAGACAAGCTTGGCTGACTCACATGAAGCAAACAGAGAGGGTATCGCCACCTCTATTTATCTGCTTTTCCCTTTTGCTGACAGTTACCACCCCACAGCAGGAGGCAGAATCAACATTTCAAATTGCACAGTGTATTAATGTAAAGAACTATCAGTTTTGGATTAATTTGTTGATTTGTTGTGTTTGGTTTTTTTCCTGAAATGGAAACCTTCAGGAGATGGATAGTTTAGACAGGAAGGGAAGGTAAAGTCTCTTGGTATGAACAGATAGATAGACATTTTCTGGAGACACTGTTCTGGATCACATTCTTAATTTCTCTTGGATCACATCTAGATGGCATGGTAGGTTGGACTTCAGAGACTCCGTTCATCCACCAGTTACTGACATTGCTAAAGCACAGAGTTACAGATACCGAATTCCTCAACAATGGGAATGCAGGAAATTTTGAGAAGTCTGGTGTGTTCAAAATATCAAGGAAGGGCAAATGACACTGCAAGACTCAAAACGTTGGACGACTGAGGAAGAAAAATATTTCAAGCCAGATTTTCTTTTTTTCTGAGCACCTTTGAACTGTAGTAGTTAATCAACACTTTGGGGAAAGTAAGTCTGTGCTAACGATTCAGTATTTTAAAGGAAATATATGGGGCTCTTCTACAGTAGAACCAACAAAGGTCAGTGTTCCTAACCTCTTGAGGTTATATAAGGAAGATCAGACAAATCAACCTGCCCTTATTTGTCATGTAAAAAATCAAAGAAAAGACCTTTTGCACCTGTTTAAAAAACAAAATATTTTAGATATTCCTATGAGTACAAAAATATTGATTCAAGTTAAGCAAAGCTATTAAATTGCAATGTTATAGTATTCTCCAGTATGGTTCAGGCTGCATAAGTTCTTGATAGATGGGATGTTTTCATCCTTTAGGGTAAACAAAAAGAAGAAAAAAAATATAGGGAAAAGATAGGAATGCTGGTTTATAAATTTATTGATGTATGAGAATGCTGGTATGCAACAGGAGCAGTACCTCTGTTTATGGAGTCCAGCCATATGGTACAACTTAGGAGTCAATATGCAAATAACAAAATACTCATCGATGCACCTATGTGACAGGCCTCAGAAGAGTTTACTTTCACAGGACCCCTCCATTTCCTCGATAACACCTAGGTATGCCTAATTTATTACCTGTTTGTAATAAAGATGTGCTAAAAAAGTCAAACTGATGAACTTGCACTTAACAATTTTTTTATCTAGCTGAAACATTCTAAAATAGACCAGAAAGGTGCAGTTTACCCATCCTCTCATTAATCAAGAACATTAATAGGTATATTCCTATGTCAAAAGGTAAGAAAAGATGAGACCTTACATGAAGTACATTAGGAATCAGTCATTGTAAAATTCAGCATATAATTTAAAATGTTCTTCTTCCTACTGCCACATGGGGAAAGTATAAATTATTTCCATTTATATACTTTCTATATCAAGAGGATTACCATAAAGTTTCCCAAGTAGATGGCTCAATCTACAGCAGGCACGGGCTGAGACTGAGAAGCAGAAACACTTTCGATGTTGGCTGAGAAGGAGGTATCAAAAGCTGACTTGCCCAGCTGTGTATTTAGATAATATTAAGTGATAAAGCTAAGAGCACTGATCTATCTTAAAAACTCTAATCAGCCACTATTTAAGTAAATAATATGCAGAGATTAATGCAAAAAAATCAAGAAACTAGAAATACAAAACATAAACTAGTACTTCTAGGAAGGAGAATATGAAAAAAAGCAGAAATGGATACGGGTTTTTGCCATTCCTTGGTCTCTTGAGACTGCACAGTTTTGGAAAGGGTGACCTATGCAGCTGCAATAATAGAGCAAATCCTTGGGCAATATCTGAAAGTATATCATAACCACCAGCTCCTGTCAAACACTGTAGCTTCACAATGTACAGCTTGCCTGCGCGTTCCATGCCAGGATTGTCCCAGACATTCATGAAGCACGTGAGTGCAGCTGACTCACATATGTTACGCACCATTACACCACTTGATGGAAGGAAGTGGCTAGCAGTGTGAGATCCTATGGCTCTGTGAGAAGAGGTTGATAGAGGAGTAAGGAAGCTTCCATAGTACTTTTGCTTATTCTGGTTATTTGCACAAATGTAAAAGACTCTGTTTCCCTAAATATTTAAGCTGTACTCTCAGTTTTTTCTTGGCTTTACTGGTTAACTCTGCTCCCTTTCATCCTCCTCTCTGTCACACACGTGCTCCCACAGCAAAACCTCTCTGCCCCAAGAGTTCAAGCCCACATATGCCTTTACTTTGAGTTTAACTTGGCTTTTACTTATCTATCTCCTATAGTTCTTTCAAGATGAAGGGCGGTGGTTACACTCAATAATATTTATCACAACCTGTTACAGCAAGCTTGAGTGAAACCAGTAAGCCTGCTCTAGGGTGGCAAAGAGGACCATTGCATAAAGTGGTTCAGCTAAGTCCAATGTGCTTAATTAGTTGAAAGGTCACCACCCCACAAATTAGAAAACATAATTTGGAACAAGAAAAGAATGAGAGCTATTTTTGCAAAGGAATGCACTGTTGGGGTTTTGCTAGAAATTGCAAGGTATGCACATACTATACACTGGTATTAAAAGCTCCAAGTATATTTTGTCTTAAAACTGTGAATAAATGTGGTTGGTCACAGCTCACTGCTAGAATATTTGCAAAATGCTCATGGGAATTCTTGGAATAATTAAAGAATGGTGTCTCCATGACAGGATAACACCCATCCCATTTCTTGCCCAGGAAACAATATGGTTATATATTATAAATTATGGCTAATTATCTCATATCCTGTTTCCTCATAGCCCTAAACACAGGAAGCCTTTTCTTCTTCATGATATTCAATCTTGCTGTTAATAACATCTTTCATTTTTACATATTGCAGAGGATTCCAGTCTATCTCCACAGAGCAGTCATAGTATGACCATGACCTGGCATGGTGAGAGGAAAATTCCAGCCAAGACCATTACAAAATTCCTCTGATCCTATATAAAAGGGTTGCTGCCATCCACAAATAACTGAGAAGGTCTGATTTCCTAGGGTTTTGTCCAAGTTCTTCAGCTTCAGAGCTAGAGCATACTTTAATTGAACAGGAAACTCTCAGGAACTGACGCATGGGTCCTGGATATGGAAATACTGTGAATCTGAAATGTATGCTGCCAAATTTTATCTGATCTGATCCCACCCACTAGATTCTTTTGAAGCTCAGTTTTGACAAATATTATGCCAATGGTGTTTTTTGACTTAGTTTACTCAATGGTAAACATGTCTGGTTCAAACACCAACAGCAGAACCAATAGCAGCTGACTAATCTCTTCTAATGAGTTAGGAGACCAAAAAAAACCCCAACCAACCAATCGAAAATCCAAAGTGGAGGTTTGATAACTTTGTTTGCAACATGGCATCTCACATTTATTAAAACAAATACAAGAATAAAAGAGAAAAAAAAATAAGAAAAAAAAACCCAAAACAGTTGTCTACACTCTGACTGACTATACCCTTAAATTTTTTTTTTTTTTAGGTGTTAGACCAACCTTTTGCATTTCATCTGGCTAAAAAGCACAAGTCTTGAACTCCTTGTTAGTGTGTGTTAACTCATCCCACTTATTTTTATTCATAGAATACCATGCTATACTTCCAAACAATAAAGCTTGCAAGCAAAGACATACTGCATGTAAATAAAAACCATAATATCTCAATTTTTAAAAGAAAGAAAGAATGAAAAGCTCTAACACTGAAATAATGTTCTCAGTGCAGCCAAGTACCCAAGGTAACTTGACATATAAAACACACAACCTACTCAGTTGGATAGATACACATATGGCAGAACTTCAAAATTAAAAATTCCCTAAAAAGCAATGAGAATGCAAATACGAAAGACAGAGACTTCAGAACACTATGTTATTAGCTAATCCACATAGTTTATTTCCACTTAATTTAATTTTTTGCATAACATATAAACACAAGCCAAAGTTGAATTTGAAATGAAAGCAATAATGAAAATGCATTGCTGGGAAGGGGGAGAGAGATCTCCAGAAAATTTATGGAAAAAAATCAAGGAACTGATTTGTAAGTACTTCAAAGACAAGAAGAAGATAAGGACCAGTACTAATTTTTCAAGAACAACTGATGCCAAACCGATCTCATTTCCTTTTATAGCAGAGTAACAGGCTCCTTGGATGGGAGAGATGGAGCACTTATTGTCCTTATAGGAGGCCTTCCAATGCTGTTTAATCTGAGATTGAGAAATAATTATAAAAAGTTAAAAGCAGATAAAAATCTGTTGCAAAGAGAAAGGAGACAATCTGATCCCGGTGCTCATAGTGGACAGCACCAAACATACAAGCTTCTGATACAACACGAAACAGCTTTCCAAACGTATAAATTCTAAACCAGAGAAATAGCCCGCTTGAGGAGGCTTTAGAAGAGAGAGTCCACCGCTAGAGATCTTGAAGAACAGACTGAAGGAGCAACATATGCATGACGGACCCTGCATAGGGGCAGAGAGTGTGAATGAGCTCTGAATAAACTCTCAAGAGTCCAGACTTTTTTAATGCTGTTATATATCTACAGTCTTCAAAAGCTCTGAATCCAAGAGCCAAACAGATGAATCATTCATTGCTCAAACAAGCATTTGAAACCAGACAGCAAAAATATTATATCATCAATATTCTTTTGTTCCCTGGGCATAGGATATTTTGGCGGCTCTAATTGATCACTCACAACAGTGTCACAAAAGGAAGTTTCCAGCTCTCATGGGTGTACGGAAACTAAAAATGTGGGCAGAGTACATCTGCTAAACAAAACACAGGGCACACACAAAGGGCCTCCGAAGTACTGCTAAAAATCATGTGCCTCCTACAGCTTGGGGTTTACTCATGATCTTTGAGTAGAGCATTCTGGAGGTATCTGGAAAATGAAAAAAACAGTCCCACTTATGCCTAACTACAAAAGACAACAAGCAATAGTAACTGCCTTCACTAGACCTATCCTTCATCTACCAAGGATTTATGGGTTGTGGCGTCCATCTTGACTAAGGACAACCTCTGCCACCAGTCACTTGAAGAACATTTGAAGAAGCTAAAGACTTTAGAACATGTAAAAACAGACCAAAGAAATCATGCTTTTACCATCCTAAAGCATGGGGGGGTGGGGGAGGAGTATAAAACCACAAGCTTGGCTCCCAAATAGTAAGATTTTGAAAGTAAGATTCTTCTTTCAGCAGAACTGGCTGGGGCTCCCAACTTGTCCACTAATCCAGAAATTGTAACAAATTATTTCTGTAACTATTCATATCAATTTTGTCCCAGTCTAATACCTCTTTTCCTGATATTTTCACCTCAATTCCCAATGACATTTCATCTATCCCTTCAGGCCAAACCATCCTCCCTTCTTGATTTTTGAGAAAAACACTATTGAATACCTGGATGAGCAGAGCCCGATAAATTTATGATGTGCCTGTATCATGGGGTTTGCATAAGTTAGTAGAAAATTTGAGTTTATGACCCCCTATTTCTATATCCCCGTATAAAACTGAACTCCTCACTCCTCCTTTCACCAGGCACAGAGCAGACAGAAGGAGCCACATCTCATGCTGCCCTCCTTCTTTGGCAGAACTGACTGACCACTCATCTTTGATGGGCTGGTTCTGGGAGCCGACATTGAACTGTACAGTACCGTCCTTCAGACCCAGTTGGACTGGAAACCTCTGAGGGCTGGCACTTCATGTACACACAGGAAAACTCAAGACATATTTGCCAGAGCAAACAGCAGGGGAAGTCCCAGATTTTTCTCTCCATCACAAACAATGTGCAGTATGTGCCCATCTCAAAAGGTGCACAAGAAAGGGACAAAGCTGTTTTTCTGTTACTATGTATCTTGAAGTCGTGTGAGTAGCTATAAAGGTCAGTGCTGGAATCGATGTAAGATATACAATCAAAGGAAGTACAGACAGCACCTCAGAAGTGATGAGTGTTTCTCTTTGCATTCCTCTCTCTGACACCACTCTTCAGCTGGCCTGGCTCCTCTGCACATCATGATCTGTGCAGCATGAGTAGATGACAGCAATGTCTTCACGACTTGTAACAGAAACCATGAATACCATGGCTCTCTGCATCTCTGACTCCCAAGTGACTTAGCAGTAATTTTAATACTGAACAGTAACAAAAACATATAGCAGTTCTGTATAATACACCTCCTTGCAACAAATCATAGAATCATAGAATCATTAAGGTTGGAAAAGACCTCAAGGATCATCGAGTCCAACCATCAACCCAACACCACCTAACTCACTAAACCATGTCCCTAAGCACCACATCTACACGTTTCTTGAACACCTCCAGGGATGGTGACTCCACCACTTCCCTGGGCAGCCTGTTCCAATTCCTGATAATTCTTTCCGTGAATAAACTTTTTCTAATAACCAGCCTAAACCTCCCCTGGCGCAATTTGAGGCCGTTTCCTCTTGTCCTATCACTTGTTACTTTAGAGAAGAGGCCAGCACCCACCTCACTACAACCTCCTTTCAGGTAGTTGTAGAGAGTGATAAGGTCTCCCCTCAGCCTCCTCTTCTCTAGACTAAACAACCTTAGAAACCTTAAAAAACCTTACCTCTGTGGACAGCTAGTCAAACACACAGCTGTGTTTCTGCTACCATTCTCCTTACTTAATTGCTTCAGTGTCTGGTTCTAGGGTCATTCAAGATTTTGATCTTGATTTTGACTGGCATGCAACAGAAGCTGCCACATTCAACCTTTCCGTTTGCTACAACCAGGACATACGATGATACAGCAAATGGCTTTGAAAAATCTGGTTACACACATACATAAGGATTAAATCTCGCCACTCCCGCGAGGCCCACAAGCACTAACCGGCGCCAATCGCCACTGACACCA
>NW_010131665.1:0-4933 GCF_000699245.1 Pterocles gutturalis | reverse complement strand
CCTGCTCTGCGCAGGCACTCGAAGTGGGTATACCTCTTCTCCTGCCTAAAGAGTTTTGATTCCTGTGATTCCTTTCATATGAAAACAGTTTTATTTTCTAGCCATTTATCTATGCAGCAAGTTATCTGTCCCCTTACCTTCTTGTTGTGGGCTAGCCCCAGTGGGCAGCTAAGCGCCCCACAGCCACTTGCTCACTCCCCGCCACTCCCAGTGGGATGGAGGAACAAGAAAGGAAGAGTAAAAGCAGGAAAACTTGTGGGTCAAGATAAGAATTGTTTAACAAACAAAAGAGAAATGGAAGAACAGAGGAAAAAAACAAAACAAGTATGCCAAGTCAATCACCCACCACCCTGCCATGGGTAGATCCATGTCCAGCCAGTTCCTAGGTAAAAGATGACCGACCTCTGTAATACACCCTCTTTTCTCCTTTTTGTCGCTGAGGATGATGTTATATGTCAGGGAATAACCCTCTTGTTAGTTCGAGACATCTGCCAGTTTGTGTGCCCTCCCAGCCTCTTGTGCACACACACCCCCTCCTGTCTACTCACTGGGGAGGCAGAGTGAGAATCAGAGGCAGTTTTGACACTGTGCAAGCACTGCTCAGCAACAGCTAAACATGAGTGTGTTATCAGCATGGATTTTGGTCACCTAGATAAAACACAGGTCCATACAAGCTGCAATGAATAAAATTAACTCCATCCCAGCCAGACCCAGTACACGTCTCCACAGAGACAGCTGAAAAGCTGTTTAAAAAAAAATAAATAAAATGAGCCATACAATCTTCTGTTTTGACTTTAACAATAATTTATTTGAGAAATCCTCCATGCTAAGAAAACCAAACCCTCTATTTTTTCTTAAATTCTTGTTGACTGTTTCTAGCCAATCACTCCTCCTAAGATATTTCCGAATTTCGTCCAACAAATTGCTTCTAATAACTTCCTCATCAGGAAGTGCATTTATATTGGATTGCTATTGATCCCTTTTCTGAGCTGCATGTTCCACTATATTATATTTGCCTTGAGAGTCTGAACTTAGTAGAGGTGGAAATGAGATTCAGGTGTTTTCCTGAAACGCTTTTACACTGATAGGTGTTTTCTGAGCCCTTGTTTTTGGTGACTACCTCCTACAATCAACCCTGCCCATCTTCCTGAACTGATGGCTGCCATGCATTTGTTAATTTGCTTTATTCATTCAGAAATTTCTGTAAGTCATTCTCAGCCTGTCACCTGCTTGAGGACGGCCTGGCACTGGCAGCAGCAGCACGCACTCCCACTAGTGGCTCTGCCTGGAGCTGTCAGGGTGCTACTCTTCATTGACCAAAAGTGATCAAACAGTGACTTTTTTTTTTTTTTTTCCTTTTACACCTGGGGACTGGAAACAGGCTGTGAGTTCATTATATGACACTACAAAATGGAAGTTTTACCCCTCACCTGGGTTTGATCTTGTCTCTCCTGCACCTGGACCTGCGTGCTTTGGGCATGCTACGCTGTTCCTCAAACCTGCTGTTGACTGTGTGCTGCCCATCTGGAAGCAGTACCTTCTGTGAGCAGGTCTAAGCCTATGTCTGGTCTTCAGTGTTTAGGGCATTATCTTTTCTGATACTCTACTGTACAGTCCAGTAGCTAGTGCACTGTCTAGCAGATTTACACAAAGTCATGTAGAACACACATAAGTGCAAGGAAGAGAGATAGAGGCAATTCATTGTGTATGCAAGCTATCTTAAAGCCCATGTCCTGGTCACATAGTTTAATTTGCTTTTCTGACAAGTACTCCTTTTAGGGAAGGACAAATTAGGGTTACAATAGAATAGAATAGAATAGAATAGTTCCAGCTGGAAAGGACCGACAACCATCATCTAGCCTAACCACCAGAACAGCTGGAGGTGGTTGCAGGACACACGTCAAATTCAACACTTTTGAAAGTCAGCACTTTTTTACTATTCATTATCTTATAGTGCTTCCTTAGTCTTCAAGGATCTCAACAATGCAGTGGACCATCCTGAAACTACACAATATTACCAGCAGTAAAGACATACTTCTTAGTACACTACAACAAACAATAAAAAATATTATTACAGAAAACGTGTTATCTAATATTGTTATTTTGCACACTCAGAGACAGAACCAAGTTTTAAGACGTTTAGATTCCCATTTTCTTCTTATTGATTCTTAAAAGTTAATTTGTTATGTTTTTTTTTCTTTCTGAATGGATTTCCTTCTCTCTTTGTATTTTAACTGCTCTGAAAATCAGTTTCCATTTTACCTCTATAGTAAGTCATAACATTTCTTTTTTTTTTTTTAATAACTAGGTTTATAATAACAGAGTTTGTTATGGAGGAAAGCTACTTGTTATGACAACCATGAGAATTTAAGGTACTTTACTGTCTATTAAAGGAAAATAAATTTATTCAAATGACTCTATTCCTATAAGCTTTCACTTAACAGAAGTGCATAAAAAATCTTATCGAAGATAGGACAATCATTCTAGAAGGCCAGAACTTTTCTTGGAAACTGCAATTACGTAGATATTGGTAGAGATAACAGGTATGAAAGTTAAGGAAAACTTGACTCTAAAGATAATACAAGATTGTTTCCTCACATAATTTACCAAAAATCTGCATTAAAACCAGAACAGCAACCAAAGCATTCGTTGTTTCTGGCTTGAAAACTTTTCTTGTTTTAATAACAACAGAAAAGGAAGACCCATCTGCTGTATGAGCATATCATACATTTGATGCTTTTTGATAAAAAAATAGGCTGTATTATTTGCTTAATAATGTATTTACCCTTTTCTTGAAACAGTAAATTCAAAAAAACAGTACCCATAATTACTTTTGTATATATGTAGGTAGCTGAGAGTATATCCAGACTCCTAGTCAGCATAAAAATATTTCATCTTCGGCTTTGTCCTAACTACCCCTGTATAAAAAAGTGTGAAACATAGGTCAGTTCAGGCAATGGCTCCCCAGACATTTTCATAACGTAAAAGCAGACTCTAAAACTTGTGTCTTCTGAATTTTCTTGCATCACCATTTTTTCTGTTCTCCAGGTTTTTGTTTTTATTTTTTTATTCTTACCTGGGTTCCTGGTGAACTTCTCTAGTGAGAACTGCAAACAAATATGGTTAACACGAGTAGTTAACTTGAAAGGGATATTGGAGCCCTGGGAATACAATTATGCCATAACTTTCTTGAATAATATAAAAATAATACTTCCCTGGTTTTTTTTTGGGGGGGGAGGAAAGAAGTGGAGAGGGAGGAAGGGGTGGGTGAGGGAGTGGGGGGGAGGGCTTGGTTTTGGTTTTTTGTGGGTTTTTTTTGCCTAAGAGTAACAAACAAATGTTGTTTATTTAGTGCTTTTCTTCACTGCTGAAGACATAGGTCCAGTCTTTGTTCAACAGAGACAATGGAAAGAACAAAAAACCAACATTGTGGTAGTAAGACTCTACACTAAAGAACAATGAAGAGTCCCCTGCCCCAGGGGAAGCTCTTGAAGGGCATGAACTTGAACCTCCTTTGTTTTGCTCCTCAGCAAGCCAAGTAGACTTACAAGTGCCAGGTCGAGGTAATTTTTTTTCCATTCTGGACTTGGGAATGACTCATAACTAGATTTCACCACTGTAAGTTTACTTGAAAAAGTAGTAAGTATTGGAGAAAAAGATATACTGTTTCTGAGTGCTCTGGAAATCTGAATGTCATCTTTCAGAAGCTTTTGTAGATCAGTTTGTGATTAGAAAGAACTGTTGGTTTTGCCTTCAGGTCAATTGGTCTGAGTCCCACAAGAACAAGGCCTCGGATCATCAGTCTCAGACCACCAATCTACCTCAGGGGATGCTTGTGACAGTTCCAGTGCAAGGAGTACCCACCCTCCTGTCAGCTCTTGGCTCCTTGTTGTCGGTCATAGAGCACCACTTTTCAGTAATTCTGACACCAGTATTCTGTGGGATGAAGTAACTGATCAATTTAAAAAAAACCAACTTTTTGAAAGAGAGGTGGAAGTGGAAAATCTCTTTTTAAAATGTGTCAGTCCCTGCCTGTCTCCCAGGTTGAACTCAGAAGTGGTTGCTTTGGCACAACCAGGAGGTGTTACACAATAGCGTAGGAGTGAGAAGCCAAGCGGTAGGCACTGTGAAAAAGTGTTGCCACTGAAAGCTTCCCATGGTGAAATTATGGTTCCTGTTTGCCACCTGTAGCTCCTTGAAAACAAATGTGTTTGGTGTCTGGAATTTCCCACAGAACCTGAAGCTATTAAAATGATATATCTTGTGGAGGTTTTTGGCCAAATGTGGCTAAAACTTTAAGTTTCTTAAATCACAACTATTTAGCCTACAAAGTTTACTTGTTCTGCCCAGACTTTCTATGGAGATTTAAGTTCCTTAAACCTTAGCTAGAGTTTTTGGAGCTTGTGATCCCTGTTGTTTACAGCAATAAAATTTTCAGACTTTCTAAAGAGCAGCTGCTAGGAGTTAGGAGATTTTGAGCTGCACTGTATCTTTTGAGTTTTCTGAAGGGGTTACATCTATGCTAGTCATTTGCAGGTTCTGTAAACTTTACTGAGCATCACTGTAAAGCTTCTTAGTGCTTCATGAGAAAAAAAAAAAAAAACCACATCTGTTTCCATCTGCATTATCAGTGAAATTTTAAAAGTATCCAGGAATTGAAGGTATGTATGCTGACTTTCAAAGAGTAGGTCTTCTATACCCTTTGAAAAGATGTAGACCACATGGCAACAGATGTTTATGTGGTTGATGATTTGAGGTATGCACCTATATAAAATACCAGAAATAGCATTCTTCATTGGGCAAGCAAATATGAAACTAACAAAAATTATTACTTTTATTTAGTTAATTAGTTACAACAAAGGCACTAGATCTAAAATCCCCAAGATTTTTAGAATGTGATTCCTCTCAGCCTCACTTCCATCCCTGGAAAGGT
>NW_010131664.1:0-3030 GCF_000699245.1 Pterocles gutturalis | reverse complement strand
GCAGCACACCAGCTGGGAAAGGCCGGGAGCTGCCCAGCAAAGCGGGACAAAGCGGGGATGGTTTGTCCGGAGCTTCGTGGGGGATGAATCAACAGGAGAGGAAGAGGGGCAGCCATTCCAATTACCAGGCCAGCTCCCATCCTGGGCTGCCAGGCCCGGTGATCTGCACTGGTGATGCTCAGCCTGTCCAGGCAAGGACCAGGTGTCTTCCCAGGATAAGAAAGCAGGAAGTCAAGCTTAAGCAAGCTTCCACCCAAGGCAGAAATCTTGGCCTATACCAAAGTCTGGCCACAACTCTCGCAGAGCCCTCTGACCCAAAACCCTGCAGGTGGACCCAGAGGGGCTTGAGGGGGTTACAAGATTATTATGTGAAGCAGCTCTTATGGGTGCCCCTGGGCTCACACCAGCTTCGAGCCCAGGCGCAGCCCCCAGACCCCCAGCTCGACCCCAGCAGCAGGGGCTGGGGGCTGCCCACCCTGTGCTCACAGCCCGGGTTGCTGCCAGCGTGGCTCTGCCGGTGCTTCACCCCGGGGAGCTGGAGGGCTAAGGAAAGGCCCAGCTTTGCTGGGGAGTTTCAGAGACATGTTTGAAGGGACTCACCCAAAAGGCACAAGCGCAGACCTCACAGTGCAAGCCACAGTCCCTGCAGCTCCGAGGTGCCGGCGACAGAGCGAAGGCGCTGCTGGTGACACAGCCCCAGACTCCGCTCGTGCCCCCGTCCCTCAGGGAAGGGTTTCCTGCGGCACTGGCTGCCAGCCCCGCTCACCCAGCTGAGCCCCCAGCCTCAGGAGGGGACAGGGGGCTCTCAGCCCCTGTGCAGTCTCACAGTCCCACCCCGAGCACAATCCGTGCCCTGCCAGAGCGCAGAGCCGATCCTCCCCGCGCCAGCGGTGCTCAGGAACGCTCCCAGGACACCCCGTGCCCGCCAGGAAATCCTCAGAATGAGAAAAATGTGGTACGGAATAGCACCGGCATTCTTTCAACAGACACCCGCACAGCCAGCCTGGGACACGGCCGCTCCAGGTTCCAGGGCAGAGCAGGGTAGCAGGAGGCTCCAAAACCCCAGAGAGACACAGCCCTCACAGCCAAACTGCAGCCGCTGCTCTCTTCCCTAGGAGCGAGAGCCTGAGCTGCCTTGGCTCCCAGCCACCACCATATTATCGCTTCGTTAAAGCCCTCAAACCAGGGCCAAGGATGGAGACAGAAGATTCTCACAGAGGACCCCGCAGCGCTCAGGTGAGTGCTGTTTCAGGAGTTAACTGCAGCCCCACATGAATTTTCTTTGGCTACACTGCAGCAGCTTTAAGGGCACATCTGAAAGTGAGTCATACAGACACTGCTGGTGAGAGGCTCCCACTTTCTTAAAGTCACTGTTAGAGCCTGATTCCACAGAAGGAAATAGGAAAAGCCATAAAAGTACAACAATGAGATTGGTACTGTGGTGCTTAATGGGATGCAACTCACCTCCCTTAGCCTACGTGCAGCTTTCCAACTTCTCATAAAGGATATATAAAATAATAGCGTGCAAGTCACTGGGTATTTTCCACTTTAGCTGCCAGATAAATCAGGCCAATTGTGTGAGAGAGGAGCCAGCAGAAAGGGCATGCAACCACTCGCACCTTTTTCAGAAAACACCTACTAGAAGGGGAGGATGCTTCACACCTTCCAGGGACTGGACTGGGCAGGGTCATCCCTGTGACTTTGGGGCAGGGAGATTTGTGGAACACTAGCAAAACCTTTGTTTGTAATTAAGAGATTCATCACCCCAGTGATTAACCTCAGACTGAGAAAGCCTCCTCTCATGGAGCCACTGAGAGGAGCTCTGGGGGTTTCTCTACGCCTGGAGCCAGAGCTTGCCCCCCACTCCCAGCACACACCAGCTACTCCGTGCACTGGCCCATTTCTCAGCCCTGCTCCTTTCCCTCTAGACACAGCCAAAAAAAGTCAGAGCAAAGACACCCGGGAGAACCAGCCAGCACTAAATTACCTCACTTAGCATGAAAATAGGATGCTTGTGCACCACAAAATGTCTTAAGACTCACAGAAAAGCACAAAAACAGCACCATTAGATTTCAGGTTTCTTGTGATGCAACTAAAAATAACCCCAAAAAACACAATTTTTTTTTCTTCAGAAGAAACTTAAGGCATGAACATGAGTAACCCCTGTGCCAAGTGCCCGACCTCACGGGGGGCAGGGTAGGAGCCCAGCAAAGGGGCTGTGCAGCACTCGGACAATTTGCCATCACAGGGAAGGACACAAATCCCACCTCTCTCACTGCTGCTACAGGTTATCCACCATTTCCTTGTGATGCTCCAGTCCATGCTCCATCCCCTTTTCTCAGGTCAACTTCCAAACCCGCAAGCATTGCTCACTCTTCCATGACACGTTTGCACACCCCTTGCCCACAGGATGTCTGCTGGGGTCCCCTCACCCTCCCCAAGAGCCCAGCTGCCGCCCAGCCCCGCTTGGCTCATCATAGCTCATCAACTAGGCATCCTGGAGCTGGCAAACACTTCCCACAAGCCACTTGGCTTTGCACCCAGTGGTCCCCAAGACCCCAGGCCACGGTGAACTCCCGCTGCGCCCAGCTGCAGGAGCAGGGAAGCACTTTGCAGGAGCCATCAGCTCCAGGAGCATTTCAACAGCCTCTCGCTGCCGAGAACAAGAGCACGCTGGCTCCAGCAAGCTCCAAGGGTCCCGGCTTCCCGCTGCCCACCAGCACAAGACCTCGCTGGCCAGGCGGCAGCTGCCTACGCACCCGGCGGTGGGCACACACCTGGGCACATGCACCCCACTGCTGGACCTCGGTGTGTGCAGCCTCCTCCTTGGCCAAGGCAGAAACACACACTGGAAGGTGCCTCGCCTGGGCTGGGGCGATGTCAGCGGGGTTGTTTGCACTCCTCCAGCGCAGCCTCCTCCCTGCAAACGCTGATCCCAGCAGCGGGTCACGGCGCTGGAAGGACTTCAGCGGCTCACCCACCCGAGTGGCTTCGAGCACCCGAGGGCCAGGCGAGCACCTTGGTGTTGTC
>NW_010131663.1:0-16123 GCF_000699245.1 Pterocles gutturalis | reverse complement strand
TGATTCTGTGATTCTGTGATTCCTCTTCTCTGGGATATTAAGTACAAGCTTATGTGTGGCAGATCTCCTTGTATTTTTGTAGTGGTTTTTTTTTTTTAAACTTTCTGGAGTTACTAGGTGAAAAAGTGTTAAAAATTAATTCCAGTTCTTATTCTCCACATAGCACACGCATCAGGATCCTAATTAAATGGTTCAAGTGTGAAAACCTCAATATGAAAAGGTGTTAGCTCATTGCCACCTGCAAGTGACAGACACAATGAAAACTGTAGAGGAAAAAGATTTTTTTTACGGGGGCTCCCTTGAATTATGGTAAAGTTTATGTGTGCAACAAACTTCTGAAATCTTTGCAGTGTTTAACAGAGTCATCCCCATGAGCAGGGTGTTATGCAGTCACCTACCTGGCTAGCACAACTACACCAAGTCTATCTACTAATTTAGATAGACTCTACATATTCCTTCAACCAAAAACCCAAAGGAAGACTCTAAGCAATACCATCCTCTTCTTAGAAAAGTTATACAGAAGTGGGACAAACAGTTAATGCAAGCAGCAACCTAGAACTAGCACCAAGACCTTATCAAGAGAGCAGGATAGCAGCAGAAACTAATTCTTCAGTAAATCCTGACACACTCAAGCATCTTAAATTTACTTTGCTGAATGATTCTCCTTGTACATACTACCACAGCTTTTTCCCAGAGCTGACAGAAAGCTCGGCTGTCACACTGTGGAGAGAGGCATCAACATACCTCTCATTCATTGCACAGGGCATGGCTGCTGCTGCAATCACCTCACAGGTCTGGATAGTTTTGTCCAGGACGCAGTGCTGTCAACAGCCTCTCATTTTACATCATCAGTTAAATGAACACATTTAACAATTGCTTTATTAGTACTGCTTGTGCAAAAAGGACTAATTAGGCTGTAGCAAACTTTTTCTGTAGAAGATACGACAGCCTGTGATATGGCACTTGTTAGATTATGATTATGCAAAGTGTTAGGTGAGACAATAACCCACAGTTTGTTCAAAAAATGCTGGAAAGTATCCTCTTATTCTCCTGATAAGAATCTGAAAATATATTCTTCACTTATGTCCATGACACAGAGGTCCAGAATGGACAGTTCAGTGAACAAGCTAAAGCTTGCTCTTTGAAAAGTGTTTTTTTATTTTGGATACCTATGTTTTTCATCACCCAGTTTGGGAAGACTGGAGCCAGTTTTCTGCTCAACATTTGCCACTCTGATTTGCTCAGGCCTAAAAGTCGCTGACCTTCTCTGAAATTATACAGGGTCTTCTGTGACCACCAGGATGTCCATGGAGGGGAGTCACTCTGTGAAGGCAAGTGCCCAGGAAGCATCATTCATTCTGCTATAGGGTGTTCAGGTTTGTTTTTCTGGAACACTGCCCAGTTATTTCTGGCAAGCTGGTTATGTTGCAAGCCTGCTAATGTGCTGTAACACAATCAAAAATGAGAGGGGTTTGCACCAATTTCTACCAATTTAGAAATACTAAGCCCTGGCATTTCTTTTGCCCTCTAGGGAAGTGCATCATGAAGTCTACAGATTGCACCACTCAAATGGCAAATTTTCCTTTTTATTTGGGCAAATAGCCAGGCAATGAAGACTTTCTTACCCATAAAACCTAGCGGCTGCCGCCGCTGTCACCTTTTCTCTTCAATTATTTAGACTTCCCCGACACTTAGGCTGGCTTCCTGCTGGCAGCACTGTGGACTGTGCCTATTAATCATTAACTGTCATTGTGCTTTAAAAGAAGGAAAGTGAAAAGATTGCTCAAGAACAAAAATAGTTCTTTTTTTTTTTTGACAAATAAATTACAACTGTGTGCTACCTGGATTTACAGTGTCTTCAAATACGTTTTCCCTTTTTTCCAAGGAATAATTAACATTCCAGACAAGCAGAGCAAATTGGTTGTTCTCAGTGAGTCCATATTCCAGGGCTCAATTTTTTCCTGTCATATCAAGGTTTGATAGCCTCTGTTAAATCTTAGGAGTCCTCCTCCGCCACCAGCTCCAGACAAATACGTGGAGAACAGTATTATGTTATTCATGTAGTACTGGAGACTTAGCCTAATACATCAACGGCAAGCCATCTCTTGCAGTGGTGAACCTGGCCTCCTTCCCTATTTCCCAAGAACCCTCCCAGCAGCACGTACTCTTGGGCCTCCCTCCTCTGCTGTCCTTGCCCAGCCACTCCTCTTGTAGATCGCAGCCAGGACCCTCCTCTGCACATCCTCATACGTGGACTTCTCTCTGAGTCCACAAGGAGCTTCCAGGTCCAGATTTTCCCTGAACACTTGGACTTCCCACAACTTGTTTCCCTAGCAGGTCTTCCTCTTCCTCAGCTGTGTGCTCCTCAGGAAACCGCAGGCGCAGCTGAATGTTTGGCTGTACCAAGACAGATGCCACAGAACAAGAGCGTTTCCCAAGCACATAAAGCTCACACCAACTCAGAAAACAAGAAAACACTCCAGCTTCCACTTCAGTATATACTCTCAATTTTGGTTCTTAGAGACTGAAAAGCAGCTATAAGCAGAAAATCACATAAAACTGCTTCTGTTCACTGCACACTGTTTTGCACTTATAATAAACTATTGCCACATGGCTGACCCAGTCAATCCAATTAATAAATCATGGTTTGCATCACTCCAGTGCTTTCCAAGAAAACAGGATTTCAGAGAAAAGAATATGTCCTATGAAGATATGGCCACCTGAGTGAGCATAACGAAAATCCTCCTCAAGGTGCAGTACATCCTGACAGAGACAGAAGTCAGCCCCAGCTGATGGATGTGAGTCAGATATAAGGACTCAAAAGAGATAAAGCTATATGGCAGAAATGTTTTGAAGTCACTGAAAAGTTGGTTGGTTTGGAACTAAGGAAGCTGCTCTCCTTTGTCTCATTATAAATTAAATATACAGACTATGCTGTATACTTATATGTTTTCTCTGCATTTTATCCTATTATGGACGCCCTGTTACAGAATGTAAGTACTGAAAGTTTTGTGAAAAGCTGTTCTGGGAAAAACACTTGCCATTTATAAGGCTAAACAGTGACTTTATTCACTATAATATAGTCATATATTTATAATATTATATTATTAATATCATAATCATTTATTATTACTATAAGATGTATGTTATTACATGTTATTAAATATTTGACATAACATTTATATCTTATAAGAAATGGCCTGGTAAATGTCAGGCACTCATGGCTTCAAATGTATTGGCAACAACTGGAATGTTAATCAGTTTGGATGGGTCCTGTGTGTGTATACAAGTGTGTATATGTTTTGTTGTATCATGTAGTTCTCCTCAGCTAGAATGTTTATCACAGCTATAAACAGATAGTGTATGTGGCTGGGCTGATTTGAAGCATCTTTACTTAACTTCCATTCAAGTAATTTTATTTTTTAAGAACAGTGGAACATGGGAAACTAAAATTAAAGAAGTCAAAGGTGCTGACTATAAAGAAGACAATACATTGGACACATTTTCCATCAAAAAATTATCGTCTAGCAGGAGAGACAAAATGGAGCAGCAGGTTAAACTATTTCCTGGCATCCTTATTTCTGAGCTTTCAGCTGCACAGGTACAATTTAAATAACCAGTAACAATGCACAAGAATGCTATTTCTTTTCTGACTACTGAAAAAATGCAAGTCCTAAGGTTTGTTTTTCCACAGATGAGCAATATTTTCTGTTCCCTGCTTTCTGGAAATTATCAACAGAAAACGACTGTAGTTTGTGCTACCTTTTAGCTAGGTCTACATTAGCTAGTGTGGACCACTCTGTAGAGTAAAACTGTTGATGCAGAGGTTTCGACACCAACAGCATACAAACTTCAAGTTTTGATATTTTACTTCAGATTATCTCCAGTCTGGCCCCACGAGCTTGTCTTCAGTTTAGTATCACCTGAAAAGAATCCAGTTCATGGACTCCAAGACTACAGTCTGATGCCAGCCAAAACCCAGTATGTGGGGACAACTGGGAGAGACACCTCAGAAGTGTATTTCAACCCAACTTAGATATGGATGTGCTTTCCTGTAACTTAGTGGTGCCTGCCCTTCTGCTTCTGTCACCTCTGGGTTTCAAAATCAATATCTGCAGCACAGAAAAAAAAGGAATTCTGTTCTTCAGCATCCCCTAAATTGGATGTTATTTGTGAGGGAAAGCAGAGCAGATGGGACCAAAAATATGAATGTAAGTATTCATTAAGACATTAATTAAATTATAGCATAGGTAGGATAGAAAATTAATTCAGACTTAAGAAAACGACAGTTAATCAAACCTAATCCTGTTTACCTGGAATACACATAAAATTAGTTTCACAAAAAAGATAAAAAATATCTTCATTGACCATCTTAGTGCCTCCTGAAAACACAGCAAGACTCTGAGATGTAATAGCTGCAAAGTGACACCTATTTCTACATTGTTGCAAAATGTCACAAAAGCCCTTGAGAGTACAGAAGCAAACAGCTTTATGCATTCCACTGTGATACCTAATTAAGTTTGTGAGTAATAAATTTGTGGGATTAAAGTTTGTGAGACTTTACTGTTGCCAGACATTTTCAGTGTCCTTTGCTCTGAACAGTCATGGTATCATTGCACTCTGAAGGCACAGACAGTTATTTGCTCAACAGATTATCTGGCAGCGAGCTGTTATCTTCTGAACAGCTCAGCTGTCCGTCTCCTTTGGAGGGAAGCAAGCAACCTCTGTGACACCGTTAATGTGAAGAATGAAACTTTAGTTCATTCCTAAATATGGGCCATCCCTGTGTCAAGAAGCCTTTGTGCTGCTGGCTTCCCAAAATACCACCAAGCTATGACCCCAGTACTTGCCAAAGACCTTTGCAGAGGTGGACAGACCCAGCAATGCTAATAGCCTCAGCACCTGGTTTGGGCTCGTAATGTTTCACATGTGACATTTGCATCTTTGAAGAAAAATGTTTGATCTGAAAATATGGGTTTAGGTGTTATACCTGAAAACAAAAAAAGAAAAAGGAACACTTAATACAAACACACTGTCCCAGGAAGCAGTGTCGTGACAAATTCAGTACTCACGTAAAAGACACTGCTCCTCAAGGGAGCCATAAAGTGGAAATTGCCGAGGAGGTGCCACGGTAACTTGCAATGCCTATCTGCTCTCACTGATTCAACACCATGGGACGAATTTAGCACAGGATGTGGACTGAAATGCTATTTGCCAGGTGAAAAGCTAAATGATGTCTTACACACTCATGTTACGGAGTACCAAAAGCAATCGTCTCAAGAACAGTAGATTTAAATCCACTGTCCTGACCAAACTCTGACTCAGTAGATTAGATTATTTCATAGAATCATAAAATCATAGAAAGGCCTGGGTTTAAAAGGACTTTAAAGATCATCTAAGTTTCAACCCCCCTGCTGTGCGCAGGGTTGCCAACCTCTAGAGCAGGCTGTCCAGGGCCCCATCCAGCCTGGCCTTGAATGCCTCCAGGGATGGGGCATCCACAGCTTCTCTGGGCAACCTGTTCCAGTGCCTCACCACCCTCACAGTGAAAATTTTCCCCCTATTTCAGTTTTATAAATTAAATTCTTCCCTTTTTAAGGATCACAACCACTGAAATCTGCAAGGACATCCAGCAGCACCTGAAGGGTCTCATGCTTATGTTTTCCTCATGAAGTCTAATGCTTCCAGCATCCCTGTGAGGTGAGGAGATACTACAGGTTGTATCTTAGGCCCCTGTACAGCTTACAAATGAGGAGATTATGTATTTAACTTACTGTTAAAATTGTTCAGTCCTCAGACCCAGATTTGACACCCTGGCTTCTGAACATCCATGGGAAGAGTTACTTTCTGAGGAAAGAAGCTCTCAGAAGTCATAAGGCTGAGTGACCTAAATTAGCAATTATGGAAAAAGGATTCAGCAGCAGCCAAAGAAGGACCGTGATCACCTGGAGTGATATCCCTAAATTTCTCAGTAGATCTAGTCTTAATTGACTTGCTTAGTCATTGCACAGGAAACTTTGACAGGCCTGGGAGTTAAATCCAAGTCTCCTGACACCCTGACCATGCCTCATTCAGTAGACAATTCTCTCAGTGAGTTGAAGAGATATTTGGGCCAAAGAAAACCTAAAAGGAAATACATTTTACTTAGTTACATATAACACATGAAAAGGAAATACATTTTACTTAGTTACATATTATAACACATGGTAACACCTTTTTCAACACCTAGGAACAAACCGAAGCCTGCATAGTTTGTACTCTACTACAAAGCCAGAGAACTACTGTAGGCATGAGAATTTTTGGGGTGAATATGTTCAATGACTGCTTGTAGCAGAACAGGCCACTTGTAACTGTGGGTAGCAAAAATAGCCAACAGTCCCAGCCCACCTGGCCTGTAGGGAATCGTCTTCCTGCCTCAGATTTAGCAATTTGTTTAACTGTGTGTGCACAAGCAATGTACAACCTAGCAGGAAGCAGAGGGCTTCATCGCAGCTTTATCTGTGCTCTGCCTCCTGCTGAAATCACCAGCAGTACCCGTGCCCTTGGAGGAGGGCACTTTGCCTCAGCTTACATGCTTTTTATGTGCTTTCATGAACAAATGAATTTGGGGAGGAGCAATAAAATGCTCTTGGTTGCTTTATTTTTTTTTAACAGAAAAAGAGTAAGAACTGAACTAGAGTTTCAGTCACTTCAGTTGAGACTCAAGAATTTGGGGTTCAGTGCCCCAAACTTGTCTGAGCTGTCACTTAGCATTTCCAAGCCTCACTTCTGTCAATAGAAGAGGGTCACAAAAAAGGCAATAAATCAAGTTCACACACTCCTAGTGGGAGAACAGCTCTATTTCTGAACAAGAGGGAATCTATTATTTTTAGGTTTTTTGTGGGTAGTTGTACACCTTAAAGCAAAGCTTTTACTTAGAGGGTTGCTTTTATAAAAGATTTAAAGCCACCCAACTGGTTTCAGTTGGCATCCAGACAAACAAGAGAAAACTGTGTCTCTTGAAACACCAGCCACCAACTCCCTCAGGCAGGAAAACTCAAAGAGTGACTTGACCCATCAGGCAGCTCCGCCAACAGGAAACACTAAATCACACGTTCAGCACACTTACCTGCTCGCAGGATACTTGGCAAAGAGAGAGTCAGAGGCTGCGTCGGTGCACTTGTCTCTCTGTCTGTTGCCTGCTGCTGCTCCAGTCTGGCCCAAACATGCAGATTTTCTTCAGGAATAAAACACAAGAAAGCTGGGTACATGATCTCACCCTGACAGTGACCTTCGGTATGACTGTATAGCTGGGAGCTCTGAAATATTTTTGGATCTGATGGTTTGTAAATTACCTACATTGATGAAAAGGCAGGCTCTGAGGCCATTCTTTACAATAAGCAATGCGTAACTTATGAAAGAGATTTACTGAATTATTTAAATGGCTTACCATGGCTTACCAAATACGATTAACTGCCAGGAATAGATCTAAATTATTCTTGCTTCTGTAAAAAAAAAAATAAAAAAAAATTACAGAAGCAATGACCCAAACGACAGATTTTATTTGGGGATAAAGATTATTTTAAATTAAAATTCACCCTTGGATGATGATAGTTGTCTTCATGATTCCTGAGCAAATGTTTTTACATTCAGGCTGCCTAAGGGCCTTCATAACACTTCAGAGCACAGCACTGGACAACTGTGGCACTACAGTGGTTGCAAAACATGTCTATGATGGCATTTGGCAATAAGGTACTCCATGCTCCATCAACTTACAGAAATCAGTATTAGCAACAGTACACTAGAGATAGAAATCCACTGCCAGCATTTCTGTGGCAGAACCAGATTCATCCAGAGAAACTCCCTTTTGCTCTCAGTGTGTATCTCCAAGATTAAGGACTTTGTTCTGGACTTGGAGCAGGTGGAGAGCTTCCTTTTCCTCCAGCATAGATGCAGTATCAATTCAAGAGACAGATGAAAAATGATGGCATATACTAAATACAACTGAAAAAAGTGACAGCTGCTTTTTCAGAACCCCTGCAGGTAAAACAAAGCTTAGTAAGTTTGGGTTTGGTTTTTTTTTTTTCTTTCTTAGCACTATGAAGACAAATTAATGTTGCTATTATAACCCCACTCACTTGGTTCTTCATATGTCTAAAATAAAACTTGCCACGTCAATAAATCCCATAAAATCACATTAGCAATGGAATGTAAATGGCTTCTTTTTCCATTAGCACAAACACATCAGAGTAGCGATTTTATTTTCCATGTAATGTGCACAAATAAATAAATAAATATACACACACACATATAATCACACTGTTAAATTTTATTCATCAGCAACCTTGCAGCATGAATATTTTGACTTGTCTATTTAAAATTCACTTGCCACACATGCAGCAGGTGTAGTTCACTTAGAAGAAGCAAACACTCATAAAATGCTGCACAGCAGATGGCCCTCTTCTCTTAACTCTGCTGCAGACATGTACATGCTCACTAGGCTCAGCCTCTCCCTAATTGCTGTTTTGAATACGATTCCAAGATTACTTGCCATAACAATCTATGCAAAAGCAGTGGCACAGAAACTTGGACAGACTTGCAGAGAAACATCTCAGCCTGCTGTCCCTCCTCCTCCCTTACTTTCTGGTTTGTATTTGGATTGCATTTCCTCAGAGGGAGTGCAATGTGTATCTTCTTTGCTGCCGTAAGCATCATGTAGACCCAGAAGCCTGTAGGTACATCTCAAATGTTCTCACTGTGTGGAACTTTACCATGCACGTCACCACTATCAGTATACATTTTTAAAGACTAAAGCTCCTTTTTACTGTCCTAAGAGAAGGGTTTGTCAGGGAGCAGCATGGGCAGGGGCCATTTCACCACCCCCAGGGATGGGAGGGGGCAGAGCAGGCAGAGGGGAAGGGGAGGACTAAAGTCAAGTGGGAAACTGAGGAGAAGGGGAGCTCAAAACAGCTATGCAGTCATGACCCCTAGAAACAACAGGGACAGAAGAGCCAAGAGTGTGTGGTGAGCCAAAGAGATGAGGATGAGGTAGAAAAAAAATGAGAGACACTGAGTTTACACAAAAAGAGTGTAGTGCGAGACTAGGACCAGTAGCTAAAAGAGGGAAAAAATAGGCGGTAGGCAGTGGAAAGAGACAGACACACTGGACAAGAATCTCGGAAAAGGATAAAAGGACTAGATAAGACAAGCTGAATGGGATAAAGAAGTGGAGAGTGAAACAGGATAAAGTCCCTGGGGAAGCATGTGAGAAGAGTGTGATGGTGGGCTGAGGAGGAAAACTACAGTTTACTGACTAAGTTAAAAACACATGGGAGCACATTTTGCCTGTTTTGTTGTAACTATGGATAACCCTTAAGGATGATGCAGGACTGTAAAACAAAGCAGATTGCTGATTTATTTTTAGCTGAGGTTAGGAGGTGCAGGAATGAGGCAAGGAATTACAGGAAAAGAAAAGAACATTTCATGGCTGAGAAAGTGAATGTTGCTCCAGAGGGGGAGGGAATCACATTGTGCCCTAGCTTCCACCACAGATTCCCTAGGATGCTAGTTAAGTAATTTAGATTTTTCAGGGGTGCTCATTAATTGTTTGTTCTTCATTTTGTGGGCATCTGACTTTGAAGTCTGAAGGTAAAAACACAAAAATGCTGAACACTCTCAGCTACAACTGAAAATGATAAAAATTGTGTCTTGTACTTAGTATCTAATACCAGTTACTTTGAAAAAAAAAAAATGATTCTTGATATTTCAGAAAGGCCATCCTGCAGGGAAACCACCTACACTCTTCTATGACTTACTTTGAAAAAAAAAAAAAAACAAACCTGATTCTTGATATTTCAGAGAGGCCATCCAAAATTAACAGATATTTTAGGTGCTAATTTTCCTGTGCTTCACTGGAACAAGTATGTTTCAATAATGAAACTTTCTCTGGCTTGGGTGTTATTTAGGTTTTGGAAGTGCTTATATACCTACTAGCTTGGGAAATTAGATGGAAAAGATCAGGAGAAAAAGACTGATTCTGCCTTTTAACAGGGTCTGAACACTGACCTGCAACAATGCCACTGAATGTACACTGACCAACAGTTGAAAACTGTTCATTAAGTGAACACCCCTTCTTTCTGCACGGAGTTAGTCAAGGGATGGTAAACCAGAGTACTGGGTCAGTAAATTAAAGACTTCTGTAATGTATACAACAGGGAAAAATCTAAAGCTATATGGGCAAATTTGAATGACTAACCTGGAAGTCTTACTATTGCATACTCCCTGTGTGAATTTAGCAATCCATACATCCTTGTGTGTCTTCTGAGCATGGGTGTACATGTGTGTATGTACCTATCCTTGGAGAGCATACATCTATGTATGTGTACAAGAGAACGCTAATTCTGTATGAAGAAACAGGTTTATTTCAAACTTTAATCAGAAATTAAGACAAAAAATCACTTCCATGTATGAAGAAACAGGTTTATTTCAAACTTTCAGCAGAAATTAAGACAAAAAATAACTTCCACGCCTTCATCATGTTATGTTACCTACAAGCTTTTCAATCAAGTGTGACACAAGATAAAAATAAAGATGTGGTGCAGCCACTTACAACATTTAAGAGAAAAGGCTATGTGTGCCTTGCTAGGTTTTAAAGAAATCAGAAAATTTCTAAAGAAGCTCAAAAAAAAAATTAAATAAAAATAAATTAAAAATAAAAAACAAACATACAGACCTCTTCCATTACGAGACCACTGCCATTGCAGGGGTTAAGGCAGTTTTTTGGTGCACAGTTTTTAGGATAAAGTAGAATTCCTTTTGCCAACACCAGCTGGCAAATAAGACTGGGACTTGGAGGTGAGAATGACATACTGCTGTGCTTACAAAGATACAAACCTAAGCAGCTTGGAGGTATTATCTTCCCTGTTTTCCTTGAAATAGAAATTAATCTGTATATTGTATAGGCGCATAATTACATTGCTCGGCAGCTCCTGAAAACCAGGATTGTTCTTACGCTTATGTATTTGGAAGTCTTATTGCAGGTTAGTGTCCCCTCCTTCATATCTGTGAAATTTATGTGGTTTGAAGACTTAACCCATATTCCATTACTATATATTCAAAAGCAAAATAGCAAAATGGAAAAATATTTTTTTATTATTATTAAATTGTGCAGAGAACATGGAGAAGTTACCAAAATTTCATTACAGGCACACCCACAGGAAAAATGTACACCTGGACTAAAAAACACAGAAACTCAAGCTTGTCCTTGTTTTATGAGACCAAAGTTTAGCATTTTCTTTTGGATGTAGTAATTTAGGTGTTTCAGAGAAAGTGTAAGAACATTCCAGTGTGCCAGTGTGGGTTAATCTGCCTCCCATGAATCTCCTCTTGATGTGACACAGTGATTGACTAAAGTTGCAAAGTCTAATGAAATGCAATATGCTTTCCAAATTCTTATAATTTATGAGACTGGATTGTCTTTTTTTGTAATCCATATATATTGCCTACCTTTCTATTAAGGGTCTTGATGTGAGGTGAAGGCTGACCTACCAGTGCTTTCAGTGTATGCCTTTGGATGACACCATCAACCTGTGAACCTGATACGAAAGGGCATAGCGTCATCCCTCAGACCTTGGAGTCGGCTCACAAAACTCTGCTGCTCCAGGTAGCTCCTCTGAAGAGCAGTAGAGCAAAATGACCATAACTGGGGACAGGTTCTCTGTTACAGCTTGTAACCATGTTGTCAGTGAGACTGAAGGCTACCGTCGAGTCTATCCGTTGGCAAAGCCTGATACAGCAACCTATTCACAGCATAGGAGAGATTTGTCTCAAAAGCCTAGAGGTGTCAGAGCACAAGCAGGGAGGGAAGAAAGGGGAAGAAAGGAAACAAACATTTTTAGCACTCAAAACTGTGTGGAAAATGGAAGTCTACATCAAGTAGAGTTAATTGAGCCTGAAACAGCTGTAAAAGGTCCTTACAGGAACCCAGTATCTGTGTACGATTTGCTAAGACATCTCTTATTTCTTGCAATCAGTTTCTCGACATAAATATAAACTCAGTAAGTCTAGGCAGCCAGTCACTCCTAATTTGCAAGTGTAATAATAATAGGGGTTTTTTTTTAGTGAAGCATGAATTCTGTGAGCTCTCTAGTCTCAGCACATCTGCCCCTGCGCTCCTGCCAATCCAGCCACCTTGGCAAAAGTAATACAGCACTGTCAAAATAAAGGAGCAGAGAAGGAGCACATAAAGTTTCTCCCCTCAGTTTCAGCAGCAGCAAGCTGAAGGAGAGACCAGAACAAATAGATGGGATATTCAAACAACAGGACCACAACCATGGTTTCTGTGGTAAGGAACTTGCTCAGTCCCAGCACCTCAGCAGCTTGGGAAGAACAATGCCTGGGGGACACAGTGAGTCCTCATTAAACAGACAGAAACAGGCACAGAGTCACAGGGTCTCTTTCTTGCTTAAAATGTGATTTTATTGCCTCCTTTCGTCTGTCGCTCTAGGCAACTGCCTGCTTTGCCTGCTTTGCCTGCTCCTAAAACTGGGCCAGCTTGCTAGGGAGCTGCAAAAAAACCCACTCAGCTTTAAGTTAGTATTCAATCAGAACATGTAACTCCACACAGGAGTCTTTTAGCTTCTACATGAAAGGGGAGATGCTGGTCAATTTGCTGACCCTTAAACTTTGATTTTTGACCCCATCTTAAAACTTTGCCTTCTCAACTCCTGCAAATAGCTACCATTTCGGAAAGAAGACAGTAGGATGGCTGAACATGCAGCCCCTGCAGAACCAGGCTCTAAACAACTGAGGAGAACTGGTGAGTATTTTAAGTACTTAGGTCATATCTCAGGGGCTGTATTTTAGTGCAACGCAACACACTTCACTTGAAAGATATAAAAAAAACACCCCCAGCTATTATGACCCCATCACATACTTGACATAGGATTTCCAAAAGTGCTAACTACAGGTATGCCTTCACTTCAACAAAATTACTGAGCATGTCTCCACCGATTGCAGTGAGACTGAAATTAGACCACCACCGAGCACTTTTGCACACCCCACAATATGTATTAAAGTATTAAAGCACATACGAACAAGAACACAAATTTAGCTTGCAGACAGAATACATTTCTTTCTCATAGCTAAGTTTGTATCAGAACACAGCCTATAGCATATCACTCAGGTTACTTCCCAAGCGCTTCAGACTATTAGAGTTGATCTATAATGCTCATTTTTATACAAAACTGAACTCAGAATGGCATGTCTCAGAAAGCTGTCATGCAACAGCTTGGTGCACTTTTTATTGATCTCCACAGATGTGGATCAGGACTACTGAGCTATACTTCATACCTTCAGTGCCTTACCCTGTGGGGCTGCTCAAGGAGTAAAGCACTATTTTGTCTGAATTACAGCAGGATCAGGCCATCATGAATAACTTGGGTTTACTGATGGGTTTTACCAAGGCATGTATTCTGTAGCTTCATTTAAATATATCTGAACTTGGAGCAAATGTGGCCAGAATGATAACCAAGAAACATTCAGATAAAGTGGGAAAAATGTATACTGAATGCATGTGAGTGAAGATTCCCTGCTACTTTACTGATTTATGGTTTTTCAGAATCAAGCTACTAGACATGTTTATATTAAGTCACTTGCAGAATTATGTTTTTATTCCTGTTCAGCACAAGGATGCTTCTTGCATTAACTTTAATGACAGACCCTAAATATCTGCTCCAAGTACAGTAAAGTCACCTTGAAAGTTTGGGGATTGTGCCTTCAGGCAATGCTCTGTAATCCTTCCTGCAGGATGAGAATCTCTGCTCAGGCGGCTTCCACATAACTAGTTTGAGACTTGGATACAGATGCTGATTTACAAAACTGCCATTCGATATGACACAGGGTAATTTTAATGTATGTTTTATAATGAACACAGCAGTACCCTCTATGATTTGTATTTGGTTTTACATTACATTCTTTTTCTTTTTGTTGAATTAACAGAATATTTTTTAATTTAAGAAAAGCTACCAACTAATCTCCAAACTGAGTTAACCCAGAGTGCTTTCATACTGATAAGTGTCAGGTAAAGCAATAAATTAGTTTTTCTGTAATCACTTCTTTATCCTCTCCATTTCAGCCTCATTGTACTTCATTCCCAGCACTTTATATTCACAGGTGCTGAATCTGAAGATGTTGAGCCACAAATGCAGACAGATGGAAGCCGGACAGCTGAAGAGATTACCACTCTTAGGTATCTGTCCACTTAAGCTTTCACAGAGGTGGCAGCTACCACGACAGGAAGCTGAGTCATGCATAAAGATAATCCAGTTTACAGTTCAAAATAGTCACACAGATCAGCACAGTTCTGAACTGCACCATGAGAGCTTTCAAACTGCACAGAGTAGCTGCCTCATATGCAATAGAACTATGTCTGCTGCAAGAGCAGCAACACCCAGCCAACAGACGGGGTAACAGTTGGGAATGATGGGCCTGGTCCCGTTTCATTCAGCCTGGATTCATGAGACAATATATTCATTTAAAAGATGATGCTTTTGTCAATGTTGTCAAAGACAAATTTCCAGAAGAATTCAAATGATGCAACTTGGCAAAGACGACTGCCAAAAAGAGTCTTAAAAAAACCACTGCATTACAGCTGGCATGGTAAAGGGGTAGATCAACGAGCCTCATCTTCCAAAAAAGCTGTCTGAGAAATTTATTGATGATAATATTAAGGCAACAGCAATATGAAGTGAGAGTTTCTGCATCCTTACCAGAAGCTGCTTCCACAAGCGAATTCGAATTCATATTTAAGAACTGCCTAGTAGTTTATGCTGCAGAAGCAAGGGAGATAGCCCAGCTGAGAGTTAGTCCCAGCAAAGCACGAGACGTAATTCAGCCTACACTATAAATAATTTCCTTCGTGCATTCATTAACTGTCTGCAGCCTCAAGGAGCTTCTTTTCAGCTCAGTATTAGAGAAATTACCTGATCGTGACACAAGCCAGGAAAAGGCGCATCTAAGCACATTGGCTATACAAAGAGTAAGTGAAGTGCAGATAAGACCAATAGTTTTGTAAGCAGTGACATATACAAAGCCTCTTTTCCTAGGGAATTGCACCCCATGACTGTCAGATTTTTTAACCAAATTATACCAAAGCTTCAGGCTTGTCTTAAATGGAGCATTGGAGAATTCACAGAGAAGAGAAAGAAATACGCATGTCTACCATGAAAGGCTTCAAGTCAGAT
The DNA here is from genome assembly GCF_000699245.1 of Pterocles gutturalis. Classification (NCBI taxonomy): domain Eukaryota; kingdom Metazoa; phylum Chordata; class Aves; order Pterocliformes; family Pteroclidae; genus Pterocles; species Pterocles gutturalis. Next base: position 902 of record NW_010131663.1, on the reverse strand, counting down.
TTGTTCCTTATTGGACACTACAGGATCCTACAGGAATAAACAATTTGATTGAAAGGGTGGTTTGCCAATTTCTAGGCATTCAGTTCCCATGACAGCAGCCCAACCTCTCTGTCTAGAGTTGACATTTCAATATTAATGGTTGAAATGTATGCTGCATATTTTTCATCTCTGCAGATAAACTCACCCTCTCCTGTCCAGTTATGTTCACAGAACTTACAGGAATGTTACCTCTTACAAGAATTAATATCTCAAAATTTGCCCCTCTGTTTAATTTGGCTGAAATCAGCCAAAAAAATTATGGGGTGCAGAACTAATACAGCAACAGCAAGTAAACAGCAACAAAATTACTCACATGCAAATAATACACATGGGATTCAAATCTGCATATTTCTTTAAGGAATCTGGATTTTTTAAAAATTCTGCTCAGCAACACTTAAGGAACCCATCTGGCTGTCACCTTCGTTTCTGAAACAGAGCTAAGCAGTTTCCTTTTTCCTTAATTTAGTAGCGTTACCTCCCTGAAAGCCAGCTCAGCCTCCTCTACCGCTGACACTGCCTGCCACAGCCGGCAACTCATCTGGCGGGGACTGCTGCGGGCCAGGGGGGAAAGCAAGCGAGTACCCAAAGGACGGAGGGGAGGATGACCTTAACTCTTCAATACCGTGTATAAATACACAATAAGGCTGTTTTATATAAATTACACATAGTGTACATTTGTGTGAATACGCAAACCAGCTTTGTATCAATTAAAGCATATGAAATAGCCTACACAGATACTCCCCGCACTAAAGACTTTTCTCTCCAGCCTTTTAAGCATGCAGAAACCCCTGCAAAGCTGCAAATCCCTCTGTCCAAGTCTGCATCTTCCTCCCAAGAAGGCATTCTCACGGCCAACAGACCCA
>NW_010131662.1:23541-75955 GCF_000699245.1 Pterocles gutturalis | reverse complement strand
GGGCGTTCCAGGGGTGAGGGCCCTTCACCGCCCACTTCTCCTCAGTGTCCCGCGGCTGCTTCGTGGGTCAGGCAGTGTGCCATCTTGCTTTGCTGCTAGTGCTGGCTGGTGTTCTCCTTACCTGCTCTGTGGAGGAGCGAAGGTTCTCGTAGCCCCCGTCCCTTCGCGGTCCCATGTACTTGAGCAGTGCGTTTCCGGATTTCTTCCCTTCTCTGGGTTTGAAGAGGAAAAGGTGCCTTTTTAGGGTCTGCTTTTGCATGCAGGGAGCATGTGATGGTGAGTTGCTTCAGTTCCCTTGAGGAAATATGTCTGTGGAAGAAGCTTTGTTAGTTTTGTGATGTAAGAAACGTACGGTCTAGGTCCTGGCTTTGTGGGTGACTGGGTTAAGGAGCGTGTGTGAAAGTAACACTTTCCACATCTCTTCGGTGCTTTAAAAGGAACCTTTCCGTTACTGTTATTTTTGTTTGAAAGCTCTGTGTGAAACAGTTCTCAAAGGCATCAAGGTGAGTTTGCGATTTCACTTTTTCTAGAGGAAATTGAGGAGGGGAGGACTGGCTTTCTGTCCTGTTCCTTTCACTCACATAATTTGTTTTACCAAAGGATTAATGAGGTAAACACAACTCAGGTTGAAACTAGACATTTAAACTGGAGAAACAAGGGCACCTAAGGTGCGGCAGATCTTTGGTTAAGAACTGAGAGATTTTTTTTTTTTTTTTTTTTTTTTTTTTTTTTTCTTTTTTTTTTTTTTTTTTTTTTACTGCTAGTTAATTTGTAGTAGGTCTTCAAATAGACCTTTTGTTACCACTAAAATTTCAAATGCAAAGGGAAGGAGATAATCTTTTGCTAGTGAAAGAGAAAGGAATTATGTGGACTGTCCTCCTTGGCATTCTCTCAGAAATGCTGTTTGTTTACTTGAGAGAGTAGATGGTGAAAATAACAACTCCAAAAAACAGTTGGAATAAATAATTTTGAAGGGTGGTGCTGAGGATTGAAGGGTTGTTTCAGTGTTTGAGAAAGTGGGTTTAAACAGGTTTGGAGGAGGCTTGGCTGTCACTATCTTTAAAAAGCTCCTATTTTAATCCAGCTCGGTGGCGTACACATGCTTATATGCTGTCTTCCTGAATGTGGAAGATGATACCATCTTATTTTCCTTCCTCATTCTAGCATTGAGATTGTGTGCTTTGACTTTCTAATTGGGTGAGTTTTTTTCTTCCTATACCCTGGAAATAGGTTTATGAATAGAAAGTGTCTTCATCTTGAACGAAGATACATCCTTTTTCCAGTAGGTAAAGGATTCAGTTACTGAAATTGTTTCTCTCCTTCCCAAGCATGAAGGAGAAAGTTGGCATGTACTGTTCTTTCCCATCCTACTGTGCAAAATGGAGTTCCTTGCCTTAGAAATTGAGTGTCTCTGGTCTTTCTGAGCGTTGACCTTTTAGTTAGCAAACACTGCTAGTGTTTGAATGCCTTGTTATACTCATGGTACTCTCTCTTGTGATTAAGCTGCATTTGGAGGAGGCCCATCTCACCAACCTCTCGTATTCTATGGGTGGTTCTTCAACTCCTCTAACTTGCTGGTAGTCAAATTCTGGGTAAAATTCTGCTGAATGGTAGTGTAAGATATAATTATCCATGCCAGTCACCTCTCGTATTTCTTGCCTCCTCTGAAGGCTGTAGAAAGGTGGCAAGGGAGGGCGTGACCCATATTCTTAGCAGCCAAATGTCAAGTGAGCACATTCAGCTGTTTTAGAATGTCAACTATACAATTAGCTGTTCAGTGTTGTATGTTTTTGTAAAAGAATGCTCGAGGTGAATTTCTTGCTTTAAAAAGATGATTCTTGCAGACCTTTGAAGCCTGAGTAACAGAAGAGAGTGGGTTGTTCACCCGTCAGAGGGTGAGGCAACCTGCCTGTGCATCACTTCCAAAGACAACATATGTTCTCCCACCTGTATCTCTTATGATGTTTATTATAATTTTCTCCACTATGAAGCATTTGTTGTCTTCTCAGTTTAATTTAGTTTGTAAGATTCCTGGGATATATATCAGATCCACCTAGGAAATATTATTGCAATATTTTTTTTGTAATGTGACTTCTCTTTTATTAGTGAGATTATATTTGTTTTCTTCAGTTTTAGGATTGCTTTAAAATATTATTGTGGTGTAAGTTTTAGTTTTTGAGTGATCTTATATGTACTTAGCAATGATGAGATTTGCTCAACTTATTTATTTTGTAATATTAGTACTAGCTTATATTTTTCTATAAAGTCCTGGCAAAAAAGTAGGAGTTAATTTAAAACAAAAATAAATTATAATTTATTTTTGAGGATCATAGTTGATCAAGGGAGAGCTCGGAAACAAAATGCAAAGGCAGATCAGCAAAAACATCAGTTAAATCTTTTTCTGGATCACTTGATTTTTAATTGGCCACTTTTTTTTTACATAATGCTTTTTATAGAGGAACAATCTTTTTGAAGTAAAGTGAGATGGATTGACGTTGGTTTGTTACTGCTTGTATGTGATATGTGGCCAAAAAAATGAATTATTTCCTTGGAGAATGGCTGTGGACTATTTGTTGGGGTCCAAAAGAGTTTATAAGCATACTTATCTGATGTTTGTTTGTGTAAGAAAATATAAATGTATTTGAAGTAACAGTGGTAGTGCAGTGTTTAATTTGTGGTGTTGCTTTTTGGCTGTTTATCCCAGAGTTCTTATGAGTCATTTGGCGATAGCAGCTTTTGAAATGCCCAGCTTTGGAACATCTTAAATAGCCAGGTTTTGTTTTGGAGTAGTTATAACAATTAGGAACACCAACCTGTCTTTCAGAGACAGTCTGCCGGGTGCTGAGTCCTGGCAAAGGAGAGAACAGTAGTAAAGATGTTTTAGCACTTCTCTCGATAAGGCTCCATTACTGTCATACCATTTTTGTTCACAGAAACCTGTGATTCCTTCACAGTATTAGAAGTGTAGACTTTGAGATGAACAGTTTACATGTTCAGAAAGTTGTATATCGCTACAATCTCTTTAATTTGTAATGAGAACAATGAGGTAGAACTGTAGTGTCAGACTTTCTGTTCTTTTAGGATGGCAGATAGAATGTATCTAAGAATTTGAGGTATACCTCGGAGTTTCAAGTTGGGATTGGATGTGTGGGAGCCTTTGACATTTTGGATGTTTAGCAAAGCCTAAGCTTTTCTGAGAATTTTTAAGATTAGGTTTTTGAAAGCTTTCTAGACTGTCTTAGAAACTCACTCTTGCAAACAGACATTCACTGGAAACGCTTCAGAGTAGTTAACACGTGACTTCTTTAATGATCAGTGTAGTTTTTATTTATTATTTAAGCTATCTCACTTTCAACAAATACTGTATTTTTTTAAGCTTCTAACTGCTTGTCATGCATGTTATCCTATCCATCTAACTGAAGTAACATTGCAGATGTAGAATCTAGCAGCTAAATTCTACAGAAATGGAAAATTATGAGAGATTTATTTTAGACTTAAATCACTGTAAAAATATCTCAAATTGTGTGGGAAATGCCATGGAATGGTGAAAGGAGTAAAAAGATCAGTGAAAGATAAATGTTATAGGTTATGTGTGAAAATAATGTGCTGTAGTTACTGGGATAATTGCGGAGTTGAGGTGGGAGGACACTAAAGAAAACAATGTCTATATCGAGCTAGGCAGTCCCTATAGCGTGCAATTTACTTCTAAGGAAGTGAAAGAAATGCAACAAAAGTCTTTGCCATTCCTGAATTTAGTCAAATAAATCATGTGTTGCACAGAGAATTGGTAATATATTGGACAATTTCCCTCCAAGTTAATATCTCGGATCACGTTTGGGTGAATGCTGACTTACTTTCCGTACTATTCTACTGACTCTCAGAAGCTAATAGAATACACTTTGGTGATGTCATTCCTATTCCTAGTGGAGGTTTGCTGTGTCCATACTTGTAGCTACGCTATTTGGCATCCATTTGGATTGTGTAATTGTGAAAATAACAAATTGAATGGACTTGGAGACCACAGCATTTGAATTCTCAGTAACTGATTTCTCCTTGTCAAATGAGTTGAATCCTGTTGCGGATTGTGCTGATGCTTCTTCAGTTTTCAGTACTGTTAACTAAGCACTTCTCATGGTCAGCAAAATTAATTTACAGGTGATCTGCTAAGATATGTATTTCATTATGTCTGTGGTATGTGCAATGTTTGAATCATTTAATATTTTTGTAAAAAGCCATAGGTCTATCTTATTTCTGTTATGGAATGGACTTAAGTTTTCTGTAGTGCATTTTTTTCTTCAAAATATATTGTTGAAATACAGTTCTTACCATTTGTGTACTTTGAACAATTCAGATTCATGGACAAATACGACATGATAAAGCATAATTGTTCTTTTTGTTGATCAATGTCAAATAATAGTGCAAGAAATGGGTACTCACAGGTGCTTCTCTGGAAGGCAGTTTGCTGTGTAAAGCATGTTTGTTTGTGATGGCTAAGTATTGGCAGTCATGATGTACTTTGGTTTTCATTTACGTATCTTTGAAATCTGCTCAGATGATTTGTTTTTCCTTAAGGAAAGCAGTTACAATAACATCTGTCATCCATGTCCAATGTTCAGGCTGGACACCTGTAAGGACTTGTAAATTGCACTTGGGAGTTGGCATGATTATGCTCAGCCAAGATGGGTTAGTTATAAGTGCAAAGGTGGAAGATTGGGTTGTGCTATGAAGTTGTTAATAACCAACAAACAAGTGGTTGGGAAACTCTTTTCAGCCTTTTCTGTGAGTAAATAAAGAAATAGGTACTTCCAGAAGTGCAGTGCCTTCTAATGGTTTCAAGGTGCTGATTCTGTGCTGAAGTGAGAGGTAATCTACTAAATCGCTCGCATCCCTTACAGACCCTGTAAGTTCCCTGGAAAACTTTGATCTAATGTGGCTGAGGCACAGCCAGTTTCTTTTTTTTGGCGTGATCCTAAAACATGTGCATACCCTTATATCATAGTGAAGAGAACAGACGAGGGATATTCAGTGTATTTTTGAATTCTATGGCTTCAAAGCATATTGAATGCACAAATGTATGCTTCTTGTTTTATATTTTGAGTATCTATATTACTACTCTTGAATGCAAGAAATGCAAAATACATGGTGGATATTTAGGCTTGCTAGATTGTAAATATCCAAATATTTTAAGTACTCTAAGAAAATGCTGGAAGTTACATGGGTGGTCTTAAGAGCTGATCCTATGACTATTCTGTTGTTTTATTTTGAGAATGGAAGCTTTGTAGCAAAAAAAGAAAACTATAGCTTTATCCTCTAACTATATAAGCCTGTCATATGAGTAGCCTTAGTGAATTCAATTGAAAATGCTCCATTGTGTAGAAGTACCTCTGATTATTTCTCAGATGGACTTAAGAGTTTTAAATCTTAAAGGAAAAGTGTTGCATTAATGTAAATGACAGAATATTCATAAACTTAATGTAAAAATAGACAAATTTACAGGTCTAATTATAAATTTAGTCAATTTCCTTTGACATTATTTTCAGTTCTTAGGTTTTATTTCTAAAACAGATAGTTGTGGTCTTGAATGTGTGTTTAATATATGCATGTGTTATCAGGTAAACAGCCTTATGTTTCAAAGACTGTTGGTACGAATGTTGACAATATAGGTGGTTGCTGTTGCATGAAGATGTGTAACAAGTTTTTTAGGTATTTTACCTTTGTGGCCTTATTTGAAAAAGGTTGTTTATTTTGGCATTATCAAAACATTCCTGATGCATCAGAAGTGTGACTTTTCCTTTCGTGGACATAATTTGTAAGGAAATATTTGTTTAATATAATGTTATTTTTGTTCTGTCATTCCTGTGCATTTCTGACTGACTCTATTCTGTTTCTTTTGTCACTCTCTTATAACCTTATTTTATACTATGTATAGCAAGGGGAAAGATACATAATGGGTATCACACAGAGAGTATTTCCTAAACTTTTCAGTTTGAAGCAATCTCTTTAGTATAAATGCACATATATAAAACCATTTAAAACTTCAGCAATAATATTTGCCTTCATAAGTAGGTGTGGCTTACTCTCACAATGTGCTCTGTTAGTCCAGAGTATGCAAATGGAAAAAATAAATTCACACAATTATTCTGTAAGAAAAACTTAGGTTTCTCTCAGAATCACAACTCAGTGTCATTAGCATGCATACAATTTAAAGAGTGGTTTTTTTTTTAATTAGATCTTCACCTCTCTCACATTTGATTGAAGAATTTAGACCATAATTTGCTTTGTCAAGGGTTCAGTCTTTGTTGCTAAACAGGGCAGAAGAAATGTAAACTAGATGATAAATTAGCAATATGAAGTTGCAAATGTGAATCAGCCTACTTCATTTTTTATTGTGTACAACCTGGATGCTCCATGAGCAAGACAAATGGGATTACAGCTAAGAAAAAGAAGCTTGGCTATTTAAATCATAATATTGATATATTACTCCTGTTAGTTTTCTTCTTCACCCTACTGTTTTCTTTACCTTTCAAAAGTAATTATGAAAATGGAAATTCAAGCTGAATTATGTCCTCATTTGATTCTTTACATATGTTTATAATGAAATGTGTAGTATTGCTAGAAAAAAAATATTTTTAATATATCTAGAACTGTCTCTTGTGTCCCACTTGAAGTTACAGGTGCTCTGTAAAGAAGCTTTAAAAACTACGCTTTTGTCATTATTAAGTATAGGTAATAACTTACATAATGCTTAAAAGGGGAAGAAAGGTAGCATTTCTTGCTGTTTTAAATTTGGAAATAATAGAAAGAATAAGGTTGTTCTTCCAGTTTTAGCTAGAAAACTTTCAGCTTGTCTTAGAGCATGCTTATTTTTAAGCTCTAGCTTCTCAACTGAAATAGAAAGGTAATTTAATCCATAACAAAGGCAGCGTTTCTGTAAACTGTTAAACAATCATTCAAGTTAGGTAAATTTTGGCAAAAACAAAGCAAAATTATGCTACTCATTAGGCATGATTTAAGTTATCTTGAACAATGGTGTATATGTTTGCATTTCAATATCTTTCCCCAAAGGAGACCGTTTTAGTAAAAATTTAGGGCATTTAATTTTTTATTGTTGTTTAATAGTCATTAAACTAAAAATACTGTTTGTCTGTCTAACCGGGTGCCTTAGAATGATTCTCCAGAAAATACTGGAGTTTATGCAGGCTTGCATTGATAAATGACATTTCTTATCGCAAAAGAAATAAGAGGCAAGTGATTAACAGTTGCAGGATGGAAGGCACAGTGAACAAAGACTACGATACAGAATTTAGTGCACAAAGGACACCTGCATACCTGCAAAGACTAAAATGTTAGGAATTCTTTCTTTGGAAAGAAAAAAGCTTGCCAAGCCTTCTCTGTGTATCCTGAGAAGGTCATTGTGGTGCAGGAAAGTTGAGAAGACTGAAAAAACAGAAGAGGTGCAGACAGTGTTTTGGAGTGTATGTGTTTCTATCCCTTATTACTTGTGATTTTCATCACCCTTGTTTTCACAAACAAAAATAGGATCTTAACATTAAAAGTTGCAGAGAGAACAGATGACTAGCAAAACAACGGCACACAGTGAGCTCAGGACTATGAACTTTGATCAATTAAAACTGAGGTATTTTACCCAGCATCTCTGAAACTTTAATTTTAACAATACTGTTAATGTCGGTGCTTAATATTTTAAACAAAGGATGATGCTGAACATCCCTGCTTCTGATGATTGACCATTAAATCAGAATAAACTTGGATAGTGATATATAGTCCGCATTGGAATATAACTTGTTATGGAGGCTGTACTTGTTTTTGCTTGCCCAAAATTGGCAGATACAGTGCCCTATAGCTTTTAATGAAGATACAGTGTGTTTTCTAGCAAAACCAGTGAGAGTTAGATGTGATGATTCTGCCACTGCTTGGCTGCAGAAGCCTTCTTTTATTTCATTTTTCTTATGTTGCATCAAATATTAAAGATCTGAAGATAAACCATTAAAAAAAAAAATCTTAAATTGTACATTTCCCGTAAGCATCTTGGAAACCCCAGGGAGGCTTTCTTTTGTCACATGCAGGAGTGCAGGAAGGAATTCTTTCAGTGGAACTGTTCCAGATAAAATGTGAAGAATTTAAGTCTCAACAAGGAAGAGAGACCTAACTTAAATGTTACAAAGTAATGGAAGTGTCAGTTGATAAAGTTTAAATATGACATTTATTTGAAACCCATCTCTAATTAATATTATGCTTTAAAGGTGTCACCTGACAACATTAGAATGCCTGACAACTTTATTTTCTGTGTATGTCGTTAGATGCATATTCAGCAGCCATTCCCACTTTCTCTTTCATATACTATTTCTTTTGTATGGAATAGAAATGAAAGGCAGGCAGCTGTGCTGATCTATTCCCGTGAGGTGGTAAGTGCCAGTTCTTTCATTTAGCATTGATGGGAGTTCTGGGACATCACCAACTTGCAAGATCAAAACAGACTTTGAAACTGACTTTATACAGAAGTACATATACACTATTTTAGTAACTTAGCTATAAGAGAAAGTAGATAAATTAGTGCTTATTGAGAAGACAAAATAAATTTCTTGTGCAGACTATAGTAGAACTTACATTTACGTTAGAACTGCAGATTCAGGACACTCTAAAGAACCTAAATGAAGATGATGTAGTTTTTAGTGTTGTCATGTGTATTTTGTTATTCAAACGTCTAAGGAATAGTAGAGTAGTAGGAAGAAATGGGTGATGTTCTTATGATTAAAAATTGGGAGGAAATAAGAATACTTTGCCCTTTTAGTAAAAACAATGCAGGGCTTCTACTAACCCCGTATGAACCAGCATTTTGTTCATTATCTGTAACTTTATTAAAATAAGACATGCCATGCTGCTCAGATTAATGAAGAAAGGAATCATACTGTATAATAGATTTTGGTTCTTTGTATCTAGTTTGCATCAGCTTGCTTTTTTTTTTTTTTTTTTAAATCAGCACAGATATTAAAAACGTATGTAAATAAAAGAATGTTCTCTTTTATCAGGACATGTTGAACCACTGTTAAAGCAGTCAAAACCCAAGGTAAACCAAAATGTGCCAGAAACATTTCTGGCTCTTGATCACTGCATTAAATATGCATGCATCCTTGGTCTTCTGCATACAGTGGTGGTGGGTTTTTGTTGTGATAAGAGAGTATTTAAGTGATTCCTTAAAAAAAAAAAACAAAAAACAAAAACAAAACCTTACTGTTTTCCAGGATGTGTGTTTATGGAACAACTTTTTCTATGAATGTCCTTCCTTTTGTGGTGTCTTATAATACAGGGAAGATGAGTCCTCATAGAGAATATAGGAGTGTTATCTTTTACTTCATCTCTTATTTCTTCAGTTTTGTTGCTATTGGCTTGTATTTGGGGAGTTGCATAGTACTAAACAGTTTTAGACAGTTTGGAAGCCATTGGGTATTTTAAAAATCAGATGGTTAATTTCTGCACTTAGCAGTTGCAATATGTTACTTGAGGATAGTTATAAGGAAGGAGTTCCCTTGAAGCTTTTGGTGGTATTACAAATGTTTGAGTTCTTGGCTGAATGTTAATATTGGCAAGTAGTTGTGCAAAGCTATTAAGTATTTGGCTAATATCCAAACTTACTGCTGACTAGGTGATTCTGTCTGGAGGAGGAGAAGACACAGAAACCCTAAACTGGCCCTGAACTTTTTTCCTTCCCCAGTTCTGCACCCCAACCCCAATCTGTATTTTGGTGGCTGTTCTAGCCCTACTATGTTGGCTTATAAAGGTGGTGTAAACAGTCGGAGTGTGAGATATATTGACACAAAGCCGCAAAATATCTCCATGTTCAAATACGGGTTATCAGTTGATGATAAGGAAATGGTAACGCTGACACTAATGAAACTAATAACATGCCCTAGTCTGAGAGAAGGAAAAGAAAAAACAAACAAAAAACCAAACCAAAAACCACAAAAAAACCCCAAAGCCCTCAAAAACAGCTTTTTATCCTTCACTAAAAATATTTGGCTGCTGTTAGTAATGTGAGGAATTATTTCTGTATGGTTAAGATAGTAATTCAGATTTAGTAGTTAATACACTTCCTGAGCATAGTCTGCATATTTGCTCATATTGTGTTTTCTGACATGAGAATATGTCACGAGGAAAGGTTTGCTACATTTTGTTGTCTCTGGTCCTTATCTAGTTACTGACACTCTTCTACATTTCCTGGTGTTGCCAGAATAGTGTGATTTGATAATTTTTTTTCAATAAAGTTGTTGAATTGTCATACTGCGTGCTGTCTAGCACCTGCTTGTTAATGAAACCTCTAATGTGAAGCTGGTGCTTTATGCACTGTGGCTACATGCAGAATTGGCAGCGGAGTTCAAACTGTTACCTTTTTTAGTGGTTTGGGATATCTGATCTCAGCAGTGCTAAGCTGGGCTGCTTAGGCCCAAACGTTTTACAGGAGAGACATGGAATGTAACAATGTATTGTGATTTTTCTTAACTGAAGAAGGAATTTAATAATTTCATTAGAATTTATTCAGACACCACAGGCCTTTGGCAGGATCTAGTTTTCAGTTTTTCTGAACCATCACAATTCACAGAGCTCAGGAAACAGGCAAAATAGCCCCCAGTCTATTGTGAGGCTAAACTACAGTGCCTCTACATAGTTTCTTTTGGACTTGTTATGGAAAGATTGTCAGACAATGCAGAAAATTCTCACTTGCTTTGAACTTTGTGACACTGATATGTTTAAATAGCTTAACAAAATTAAGGAAATTATGTAAAAATGTAAAGTGTAGAAGTAATGCATTTGAAAAGTAAATTGAGACAGACCTTCCATTAGCATCATATTAGAACCCTGTGTTTTGAGTCTCTATAAAAATAGTTAAAAGACAAATAAAATGCAATGTGGGAGGCAAGTGATGTGGATAGTGTGAACCCATGATGTTATTGTCTGCAGAGTACAGGTGACAAGAGGAGTCAGAAATGTGGAAAATAAGCTAAGCCTAAGTTAGAACAGCCACCAAGAAGTATTTTAGCATGAAATAGACTATTTCTTATTTGGTAGGATTTTCAAGGCTGATGAGAGCATGGAGGGAAGTGTCCGTTCGTGTCCTGTGTCATGGTGTTCTCCCCCTGCTGCTCAGAATGCATGCTTAATTTTCTGAATCAGTTTGTATAGCTTTGTTTGCAATGCAAGGTATTAAATCACAATTATTATGGTTAGTTTTTAAGTCATACATTATATATGCTAAAAAGTATTTTTTAAAGTAAGAAAATATTTAAACAAGTAAATAATAATCTGTTTTTCTTCTAGTACTGTGAGGTGATTTGGGTTTTAAAACTCAAAAACAACCTTTTATGAGAAAATGCATGCAGTGGGTCTGCAGTCTGTCCCAGACCAAACTGAATGAATCTGAGTGACGTTTTTTCTCAAGAGTTTTTAGGGGGAAATAACCTCGCTGAGTTGTATTGGAGCTCCTATGTGCTTGCTAGTGCACCATCTACAGCTTCTAGGCTTCTACCAAGAGGGAGCCTTCATCTCTTTAGTTGTGGGTATACTGTTCTTGTTCATACAGCTCTCCCATCATCCACATAATAAATGAGATTCTTATGTTTCCTCTTGATTCCATTTATCTTTCTCTCCACTCCATGCACTGTCACACATAGGGGTTGTGCTTTAGTTTAGCAAAACCATCCTTGAAATATTGGGTGAAAAATGATTGCTTTGGAGTATTAATTTTTCCTTCCATAAATTAAAATAGCAATATAAAATCAATTTAGTTTTCAAGATAGAATAATCTATATCTTGCCTGCCTACTCTAAGTTCGACTAGAATGGCTCTGTGTCGGCAAGTTCTATGGGATGATGGGAGAAGGGATCTCTTCTCTTTCTCTCCAGGCAGTAGATGATGATCTATCTGTATGGCAATTGTTGCAGCCCTGAGGCTGATATTGTGTCTTCATGCCTTTAATTCCTAATGTGTTGAGACACAAAGTACATCTTCCTAGAAGCTAGGAAGGCTCTATGTATAAGCAGTAAAGAGAAGAAAATGATGTAGGTGCCATTCTCCCTTCTTCCATAAAGCAATGGTATATGGCTTATACCATGTCTGAGGATTTTCACATCCATAAAGGGAGGTTCAAGGTTTATCTTTAAGATGTAAACACTTCCAAAAAGCATCCTTTCATATGCTTTCCTTTTTCGAAGGTGTTTTACTTCTTTTTTTTTTTTTTTCTGTTGCTTTCAGAATTTTCACAGGCATATGAAAGTTACAATGTTAAATCAGTATGACAACATTATTGTCAAAGTGAAGGAGAAGCCCAGAGAGGAGTTAGCCTCCTTTTGAATGAGGGGTGATGATTCCCTTTTTCAGTAGGGCTTAATGATAAGCCTTGGAGTGCTAAGCATGGTAAGTGTTCTCTGCTTTGAGACGAGAACTTCTCAAAACCTTACACAAGAAGAGAAAATAACACAGACATCAACTAGTAAACTCTAAAAGGTAAAACAAATACCTAAAACTTAATATCAGACACAAACAAAAGGCTAAGTAGGATATTAAGTGACTCAAAAGAAGAAACATAAATTACTTATTGATCATACTGTGTCAATGGGAAGAGAAATACAGTATTGATATGAGGTAAGGGTATCCTATTCCTATATTTTTGAGGATGAACAGATTTGCACCAACCCCCTACCACCTATTGGGCCTGCTGTATCTAAAAATATTTGACTGTGTCCAGTTTAAATTGACAATGTCCACTTTATCACTTTATGATAGCAATCTTAGTTTTTCACTGGGCTAGATATCTCTTTTTTTTTTTTTTTTTTTTTTTTTTTTTTTTTTGGAGGGGGGAGAATTGTAGCAATCTAGAAGGCAGTTGCTGTTGTTCAGGATCTGTCATGAGCCCGTGGAAGGAAAATTATCTTCAACTCTGATCTCATGTGAGATCCTATTCAAAGCAGCTACAGAACTTTTTCAGGAAACTAGAACTACGCGATGTGGGATTTCTCAGAGTCCATTATGAGTGATGTTATTTGACCAGAGGATGGCTGGCACTTGAGAATTAAGATAAGCAATAGCATTGCCCCCAGTCACCATGTGATACGGTTTTTATTGATGAATGCGTTGAAGTTGAGATGGCAGAAAAACTGCACCACTTTTTTTTGTGAAACATAGGACCTCTCTTGAATGTTGGATGACAACTGAAAAGGGGGGCAGATTTGGATACTCATGATAAAATGTTAGAATTTGGAAATGCCAATCAGCAAGTTACATCTGGTTCCTTTAAATCTGTGTGCCTTGGGCCTGAATTCTGGAAGCTTTAAGAGGCTTTCATGGCTCAAGAAGTTGGATGAGAATTATACGTCTAGAATTAAAAATATTCATGTTATTTTATGAGTTATGTAATCCTGAAGTAGAAATAAAACTACATTTTTTTTTTCTTGTTGAAGTAGGTAACCCTGCTTTGCTTTCTGCATAGCTGAATCATTTATCCCAAGTGCCAACGTTGTAGCTGAGCAAACATGGCAAAAAGTGGTAATGTTTTATGACAGAATTGCTGGTCTTGTTAATCTAGTTTTTTGTGTTAGCTTGTTTGATTCATTTTGCCAAGGGCAATGCTTGCATTGAAATTAATTACTTTTAATGGAGCAGCCTGGGTGTACTATAAAGAGTTCAGTGTTTCCAAATTATCAATGTTTAATAAATACCACACTTTTATATTTTTGCCCAGCACCCATAGTGGCATTGTCATCAACATTTCAGTGTAGTGCTGTGCCTTCTACTTCTGAATCTTGTGACCCTTGACAAGACTCTTGGCTTCTTGAGAAGGAGGTGAAAATCCACAGCAATGGCTGTTGTTGTATAATAGTAGCTGAAACATCTCGGCTAATTCAGATGCATACTGGTAATTCAAATGAGCCAAAAATGCTTTAGACTATGCTGGCTGTTAAACTTGATGAAAATATAGCATATGCCGAGCAATTCCTAGAATTCATATAAGCCATGCAGTATATGCTTGTGTAGGATAATGAGGAGTCAGTGGAGAATCACAGAATGGTTTGGGTTGGAAAGGACCTAGGTCTAGTCTAACCCCCCTGCAATGAGCAGGAACATCTTCAACTAGACCAGGTTGCTCAGAGCCCTATCCAGCCTGACCTTGAACACTTCCAGTGATGAGGCATCAGCAACTTCTCTGGGCAACCTGTTCCAGTGTTTCACCAGCCTCATAGTAAAAAATTTCTTCCTTATATCTCGTCTAAATCTAACCTTTTTAAATTTAAAATCATTACCCCTTTTCCTATCAAGGCATACTTCTTGTTTGCTGATGTTTTATGCTAATACTTTCGGTGAGAATTTAATATATTAGAGCTTATTAATAAATATTACATCATATCATCACTCTGCCTGCCCCTGCATCAACACTTTTTCACAGAAAATGTAGAACAGATGTTTTAAAACACTGTGAAATAGTGTATCTATAGATAATAGATGAAAAGGATGCCTTGAGGGTATGGTTAAAGATTTACTCAATTTGACTGAATCCAGTTTTTGTTCAACACTGTGAAATAGTGTATCTATAGATAATAGATGAAAAGGATGCCTTGAGGGTATGGTTAAAGATTACTCGATTTGACTGAATCCAATTTTTGTTCTTCCTCTAGTTACTTTTGCAATACATAGTACTAGGTCTGGTTAATGACCAACAATTTAATTAATACAAAAAGTTTATTGAAAAAGTCAGATTTGTTTAGAAAAAATCAGTGGGCCTACATAACCCTGAAGTCCTATGCTTTTATATTTAGGCAATGTACAGTTAATAAACTTACTCGAAACTTGGTAAATGTACAGTGATATAGTATTGAAGAATTTGAAAACAGAACACTGGTCTGCATCTATCTGTTTGGTTACAAGGATAGTTTATCAAAGTAGTAATATGATATAGAAAAAAAAAAAAGAAATTTGTATTTCACGAGCACTCCTTTTCTAAATGAAAACCTAGATTATTGTCATGCAAACTTTTCCTGAGAAGCTTATTAACAAATATTAGCAATACTTCAATGAAAAAATACTGTGTTGTTTAGAAGGAAATATTAACGCAAGTTAGCTTAGTTTTATTGTTAGTTTTTCTTTATAAACTGTTTTTACTGCTTACAGCTGAACTATTAGAAACACTGTTTCACTGTTTCCTTCATCCTTTTTCCTATCTGAAAAACTCTTTGTTAATCCAAACAAAAATTATAACTCCTGCCTATTTCCTTGTTCTGTCTTAATCTAATATTACTGGAGAATGTACAGAATTGCTACTTTTATACTGTCTTTTGAAAATGTAATATCTTAGTTTGGGTAGTTCTTAATGTCAACAGTAGTTTTTTTTTTCTTTATGTAATTCCATATGGTCAGTCATTTAAGTTCATTAACACATCAGCTAAGATATGTTTTTGGGCCCATGGTGTTTATTGTAACATAAAGGCTGTTAAACTAAGTAAAAATGTCAGGACATTTTCTAGCAAGAAAGAAATGAACAGTTTTTTTTTTTCTTCTGAATGAAGTTAGTTTAAAAATGTGTTTTTTAGCTAGTCATCCTAAATAAAAAAAAATATAGTAAATTTTATTTTTAAACTAATTACTGTAGGAAGTGGGTTACTTTAGTTTCTGATATGTACTGATTACTTGTAAACTTACTTTCCAATATGAAAATTTGCTTAACTTTATAATATCTTTTTTCAGGTCTCTGACTTCAGAGGAAGAAGAGTTTTTTTGCCTACTGGAAGAATGGAGTGAAACTGCCAATATTTCTAGCTGGAATTATAAATTTAATATTCAACTTTAGCATTACTAATTTCTTACTAAATAGTACCTCAAAGTAGAAGAAAAATGTATGGAAGTGCAAGAACAATCACCAACTTAGAAGGAAGTCCCTCCAGGTCTCCTCGTTTGCCAAGATCTCCTCGCCTAGGCCATAGGCGAACAAGCAGTGGAGGAGGAGGAGGAACAGGTAAGACATTATCCATGGAGAACATCCAGTCCCTTAATGCAGCCTATGCAACATCTGGACCAATGTATCTGAGTGACCATGAAGGTGTAGCTTCTACTACTTTCCCAAAGGGCACAATGACTCTTGGAAGGGCTACAAATCGAGCTGTGTACGGTGGTCGAGTCACAGCTATGGGGAGCAGTCCTAATATTGCTTCAGCTGGACTTTCGCACACAGATGTCCTTTCTTACACAGATCAGCATGGAGGTCTGACCACATCTTCACACCATCATCACCATCAGGTTCCTTCTATGCTGAGACAGGTTAGAGATAGTACCATGTTAGACTTGCAGGCTCAGCTTAAGGAACTACAGAGGGAGAATGATCTTCTCAGAAAAGAACTAGACATTAAGGACAGTAAGCTGGGATCCTCCATGAATAGCATCAAAACTTTCTGGAGTCCTGAGCTAAAGAAAGAAAGAGTATTGAGAAAAGAAGAAGCAGCCAGAATGTCAGTTCTTAAAGAACAAATGAGAGTTTCCCATGAAGAAAATCAGGTAAGTGATTCTGAAAGTTTCTTTCTGTTGATTTATAGCTAAGTACCTAATGTTTTGCTTATGGTACTGTATCCTGTGCTGGAACAAGTTTGTAATTTACAGCAAGAATTGTGTGTCTTGATCTGTCTTCCTTTGCTAAACAGTAGGAAATCACATTAATAAGAATCTGAATGAAGTTTATAATTTCCTTCATGCAGCATTGTTTCATTTCATAGCTGAAGAGAATTGTTGTTTTCCCTACCTGTTTTCTTATTTTTGAGGCTTTGTCTGATGCTTTTTTGCACCAACAGTCTACATATCTCTTCAGAAAAGGTTGCTGATTGTAAATGAGCTGCAAAAGTACAAACAAACATCCAGAGGCATATTTTGTAGGAGCTGTAAAGGGATTTAGCTGCCCTTTTTTTTTTTTTGAAGTTAACATATGATATTAAATCCCCATATGCAATCTTCTGTAATTCTGCGTTACAGAGTGAAGTTGTGTTTTCAGCAACGTTTGAGACCTGTATCTTAGAAAAACATCCTCTTGTGAACATATATTTCAGATACTTCTGTTCACAACATCACAACATTCTTTTCCTAAAGTTATAAAAAGATTAAAGTATTTTAATATGGATGAATAAAGCTGTAAGGTCAAGCCTGGGAGACTATGCTGTTTCACAAAACTCTACAAAACAGTGGCACAGAATAGATAAAAAAAAAAATCTGATTGCTCTCTACACACTTTTTGGCTGCTGGTCTTATTTTAAAGCTGCTCCTTTTTAGACCATCTGTTAACTTTCACCAGACAAAAACACGATCCTGTGTTTATCTCACTTCCAGATTCCCAATCTAAACTTCTTGTCTGGCGGGCAGCAACAACAGAAATTTTTAATTTACTTCTGAGTTTGTGACCATCAGTGCTTCTCACCAAACTTTCCACCTCCTAGGCATGTCATGAACCTAAATATCTATGGAACTAACAAGCCTGATACCAGTTCCTTCAGTGGGAAACTGTCTGGGTGAATTTAATTTGTTATTTTCTCGTTTAACTTGTGTATCCAGACTGATAGTAATAGTTACTGAATATTTATAGGTGCACTAGGATGCTGGTAGAACCAATATTCTCAAAAACATGTTTGGTGGCATTTCTGCTGTTCGAAAGCCTTATTGGTTAGACATTCTAATCTTGGTAATTGTTGTCACCCTAGCAATAGGAGGAATATTCAAATGCGCTCTGTTTTGGTATCCTTTCTTACAGAAATATCACCTGAATATCTTGTATTGATGTTTGTAATCTGAATCTGGTATTTAGAGACTTTGTTACTTGCCAAAGTGGTTATGCCTTTGCTTTTTTTTTTTTTTTCTTTTTTAAAAGCTATTTCCTTATCTTAAGGGGGAAGTAAATTAGTAACTCTGTTATGAGTCCTATTAATTCATTTGTTTTGTAGAAGATATATTTTTATTTTTAACAAGTACTCTTATTTTCTTGCAAGGGTAAACCTAATAAAAGACAAAAGGAATGTATTTTACCCTCTGTATATATTTAACATGAATCCTTACTCGGTAGTAAAATAACATAAAGACCAGGTGGCCCAGTATTCCATTGCTAACAATGTCCAAAAGTTCATAGAGTAGACCTAGTATACAGCGATATCTCCACTGAGTACTCTTTCTGATCCAGCTGCAGTTTCTGTTATTATTCTGCTTAATTCTGGTTATTTTGATTATTCTGCTTAATAACTCTCAGTGGCCTTTTCTTTGAATTAGGCAAGCTGCTTTTAGACTTAGGTATAGTTATAGTGTCCACAACCTCTTAGACAATGAGTCCCACAGCTTATGTCATGTGAAGAATCACTACTTTTTGTTTTTGCACTAGACTTTGGCTGGTTTTGCTAGGTTTTCCTGTTCCTTGTACTAGAAGAAACATTAAGTAGTTGATGTCTGGTGCCGGTCTCAGTGCCACCTATGATTTTATAGGACACCTTCATCACATCCTTTCCTCAGCTCTTTTCCAGATAGGAGAATCCTAGCATGTGTGGTAGTTCCTTTCATGAAACTGTGACATTTCTTTGATTTTTTTTTTTTTGTCTGAATCTTTTTCAGACCTATTACTTTTTTTCAATTCTAGAAAATTGATAAAAAATTAAACCATTGGGAAGCAGAAAGAGTCCCATGAAGAAGTTTTTAGACAGTAACATGGACAATCCTGATTTTCTTTTGAGGAATATTTTACTTTTGAAAATATGTTTTGAGCACATGTTGGTTGAGATTACAACCCAAGTTAGTTGTCTTCCCTTTCTATTCTTATTTTTTCTGACAGAAAAAAAGTCTTTTTTTTCCTCACAGCTCAATTAGTATTATTCTATGTATGGATTGATACATACCTAGGGGCAGGAAGTACTCTAAATGTTTTGAGCTGTTTTAAGTGGTTTTCCATCTTGGAATCATCCATTTGAAATTTCTCATTCAAAGATTTTGCACTTCTTTTCCCAAGTAGGTAGTTATTCTCTCTAATATTGCTTCAATATGTTTTATATAAGAGTTAATGTAGAAGGTTTCAACAGATAGCAGAAGTCTATGAGGTGGAAAGAACTGGGAGGACACAAATTATTCAGCAGTATTCATTGCAAGGATTGTTTCCTGTCTGTCAAAAAACAAGTATCATATCCATTTGAATTAGATGGTCCTAAGTCAACATATGTTTATCAGTTGACATACTGCTTTTATGACATTGCAATAACTGAGAGAGATTTACTGTGACATTTTAAAAATAAACTGTAAACTCAGTTGCACAAAATAATGCCCTTTTTCCTTGCTTATAAATATCATTATCTAATACTACATAGTGAATACCAAACAAACCACTGTGTGCTATGAACAGTGGCACTTCTTCACTCGTGGTATGGTTATATGTTGTTTTTGTCAATAAATGGTGAGTTTGATCCTTTGTTTTCTTACAGAAAACCAGGTAATTTTAATTTGTTTAATGTGTTCTTTGAAAACATTATAAATTTTGGTCTTCTTTTGAAGTTCAATTCCTGTACTGATACTGCAGGAGTTTGAAGAGAGGATAAAAAGATAGTGAACAGTTCCTCTGAGAGGCTCATAGTTTTGAATACAAAATTGTTCCTTGAAATAATTTTTATATATCTGTAGCAATATGAATAACTCACAGATGCTGCAATTAACAGAATAGATACGATGAAATAATCGGTAGATAAGAGTATGTCTATTCATGAAGTCAGAACTGAGTAGCTACTCAATGTTTTTTCACATGCTCTTCATTTTACTTTGATTCCTGACAAGTATCTAAGTAGAACAGTAAAATACACTAAGAAATATTCTGAAATGATGTTTCCCATCTTGCTGTTAATTAAACAGTATTCCTAGTAAAACCCTGATAAGACTAATGTATACATTCTCAAA
This sequence comes from Pterocles gutturalis, assembly GCF_000699245.1. NCBI lineage: Eukaryota > Metazoa > Chordata > Aves > Pterocliformes > Pteroclidae > Pterocles > Pterocles gutturalis. Next base: position 55,999 of record NW_010131662.1, on the reverse strand, counting down.
AAAAAACCCACCAACAAACCCCGAAACTAACTTCTCCCCTCCCCAACAAAAAAACCCACCAAAAAACCCCAAACCAAACAATACCATATACTTATTTTTCTTGCTGATGCACTGCACATCATGCAAAGTATGCTCTTTTAGTCATCTCTCTGGCTTGTAAAAGAAAAGTTGGGAAGGCAAGGGCTGTAATTTAATTTGCTCTAACTTTGCTAGCTTATCTGGGAACTAGTCAGTGGTGTTAAATGAATTTATATAAACTTGTAAAACCATATATCGTTGAAAAATATTATTCATTAACATAGTCAGCATCTTCTTCTTCTTTATGTTTAAATAAGCTCACCACTTCTTAATTTTACCCAATGGCTTCCATGGCTGGGATCAACCCTGCCTGCTTCCAAACTGGACGGTCCATTTGTTGCTTAGACCCTGCTGGCGTACTCTAAATGCAAATCAAAGGAAGTTGAAGATCTGTTACCTTCTCACTCTGTCCACTTCTGAGACTATTCTTCATCTTTTTCTGAGATACTTTGTCCATTGAGATTCTAAAGGTTTGATCCTAGTGGAATATGCAGGGAGTTGCCAACAATTGGGTCTTCAGTTTGAATTCCCAGATAGGTATTTTCTTTGTTAATATGCATCACAGTATGCACTTGATTACTGGTTGGAAAGGTGGCCCCCCATTGTCCCTAAATACCAGAGGTGGTCAGAGGAGTTTTTGGTGGTATAAATAGCGTTCAGCCTGTCTCATTGTCTCTGTGTAAATGTGTGCAACACCACAAATTTTGAAACTTATTGCGAATATTTATGAAGTACAAGATTATACACAAAAGGTAAAGATAGTAACCTGAGAAATGGAAATGTTCTGTTCATGTTTTACTCTGCTTCCTGAGATATGTTATCACATTAATAAAGTAATTTAATAAGAATAAAAAATGACCTTTTTTATTAAGTGTCTATTTTCTAGAAAAAGTAATGAATTTAAATATTTTCAACTCAAATTTGTAATATAGTATTTATGACCAGTGAAAGTCTATTTTAAGGTATTTTAAAGCCAGTAGGTTCAGCACATTCATTCACCTTATTTTCTGTTTTTCACTGTACTGTTGTTTCCTGCTTTCTTCAGCTTTTTTTTTTAATACTTCTGTCTTAAGAGCTGCATGTGTACTTGTTGATTTTAACTTTTTGTATGTTTTCACTGTTTTCTTCATTTAAATTCATGTGTATTGATGGCAATTTAGGTAAGTGCAAAATATTTCTTTACTTTTTTTTTTAAATAAGACAAAGTACTTAAGCATTTAAATGTGTGGAATAGATTAAACATACATTACAGAGCAGAACTTTATCTGAAGATGAAAGTATAATGAAACAAAGGTACATCAGTAATTTTTTTCTAATTTGAAAATAAAAATGTTTCTGTCAAATGGGAAGAGGCTAAAATAGGAGGACTCTTCTGCTGAGGAATGACAGTTTATCCGTGGTGTGAAACAGAGTGAATAAGCCATGCCAGGAGGGTGCGTGGTGGCTTTTGTGCTGCTGTTACTGATGATGAGGAAAGGCTACTGGCTGTGTGGTGGGGAATGGAAAGAGATAAGGAGGTGATCGTAGTATTGTAGCTATCCAAGGAAATTTTGAGGAAGCAATAACCCAAAAGTGCTTAAAGGTGAATAGTGAGTGTAATTACTTTTAACTTTTTTTTTCTTTTAAACTGTGGGATTTTTTTAAATCTGAAAAAGCTTGGTAGTTACTGAGCTAGAAAATGAATAAGGGGAATGTGTCCGTGTAAGTGTGCAAGTACTTGTTCAATCTTCACTGAAGCCTTTTGGTGGTGTTCTGGTTTAGGTAATAATACACACAAAGTATTACTTTCTGCCATATATACTATATAAGATATATGAAAATTGCATCACATGTTTATGGTCATTTGGAAAGGACAGTAGTAATAAGCTATAACCTTTTGTGCCTTTTTGGGATATAAAGAGATTTGAGGAAAGTAAACATTGATTTTATGTTCTGTTACCCCTGGTATTTGAAAAAGATAAGGAGCATGAATTGTAGTCTCTAGGGTGCCCTGTGTATAACTGTCAGCCGAAGGAGCACTATTACATTTCAAACAAAAGCTACTTTTAATTTCTAACATGATGAATAAAGTTGTTGGAAAAAGATTTAAACGTAAAAGAATATGAGCAAAATACCTACTTTAGTCAGTTGGGTCACCTTCTTTTGGTTATTTTTCTTTTCAAATGCAGAATATAGATCATTCTCACTTATGCCAGTGCTAGCGTTTTTTAAAAAAAGCTTTTTCCTGTTGTGTCTTGAGGTCTTAGAATGAGTGTCAAATCATGAGTGTCAATGAGTGTTCTTTATAAAGAAGCATTAACAAGACCAGTCATATTTTAAGGAAAGATGGATTGACTCTGTAGCAGAAACAGCATTTCAATAAAAGGTGTTTGGAACCATATAATGCTATAGGACTCAGAATTGTGATTCTCATCAGCCTTGAACATATTCGTATCCTTAGCTATCATTTGTCAGTACATCCCTGAGATACTACAATAAAGTGCTGCTGCTTCCGTTCTGGGTTTTTTTATCCTGTAATGTTGGTGTTCATCTGCTACATAAAACTTAAACCTGATGTATTGCATGAGGAGTTTTCTGAAAGGCTTTAGGTTTATTAATTGATACTTTAGCTGAATTTACTAAATTCATCCTGTTTGTGAAATTTCACTTGCAACTTCAGATTGATACTGCATTCTATGTTCCCCATTCTCATGTACTTTGAAGCGTGGTTCTACTGTTCAACAGTTGTTGTTGTGTTGCTGTGTAGAAAAACCCTTTGTACAGAAACCAGGATTCTGACAGGGTCTCAGAAACGTAGATCTAGAAGGAAATAGGCTGGGACAAAACTACCTTTAAGTTATCCTTGCTTTAGGCTTGTAGCACTGCTTGAAGGTATTCCTTCAGTAGATACTGATAAGCCACACCTCAAGCATGGCAGCTGCTGCTTTTTGCTGCCTCCTGCCTTAAATTAGGGATCAGTCCAGAGTGGGCATTCTAGTAGGGTACTTTATGCTGTGAGATGACATAAAGGAGACGGGGAGAGAGGTAATTGTGTTGTGTAGAAACCATTTTGAGTTTTGTTAGAATTGGGAGTTATTGGATGCATCTCATAAATAGTTTGATAACATGGGAACTTATTTTGAAAGCAAGGTTTACAATGCATAAAAAGTCTCCTGAAGAAGTTAACTAAAAATTTAACCTCATGCATAATACAATTTTTCACAAGTATCATAGATAATATATCAGACATTATCCTTGTTGATATTCTGTTACACTGATTGTGATGGAGCCTGCAGTCTGTGGGGTGTTTTTTTAAAAAATATTTTTATTTCTCTGTTAGCTTCTGTAAAGTGGTTTCCTTCCTGCCTTTAAACCTTGAGGCCTTACAGTTAATTTGAAAAAAATGCTGGAAATGACTCTTCAGTATTTTCCATCATCAGAATTGGGAGAGAGAAAGGGGAGGAAGTGCTAGCAAAAAAAAGAGTAATTCCTTTCCATTTTACATTTTTAGTCTTTACTATTTCAGACATCTTCCCTCATTTTGGTCCTTTCATCTTGAATTTTCAGAGAGTTGTCCCCAGTTTATCTACCAGACAGTCGATAATGCTGTATTCTATTAGCTTGCATTAGGGAACTCCATCCTCTAGGCTGTTTCTGAAAAACATAACCCTTTTGGCTGTGCTGCAGAGCATTATTTTAATTTATTTTATATATGTATATAATTTAAAGATAAAATTGCATATTTCCCAACCTTCCTTTTTTTCTGTTCTGTTTGAGTTCATAAGATGCGTTGCAGATTGCTGTGTCGGGATGGAGGGAATGTTATGAAGGTGACTTAACCTGTTTGTCACTGATTCAATTTTCTTCTGAATTTTTATGTCAGGGAGTTATGTTTATCTAATGTCATGCAGGGTCAAATTATGACTTTACCTGTCATTTGCTCTGTTCAGGTGCATTCCTGACTATAGAGCTGTGTATTTCCCTGGTGCCAGAGGGTCAGCTGTAAAAAGCTATCAGTTGCAAAATATTATTTGCTACTTGAATTTATTCCTGGAATATGTTGGTTGAGTTAGCAAAGAAACTAGCATTCAGGAGCCCGGGTGTATTTTATAGAGGGTAACTTTGGTTCAAATCAGATTGCCTATAGCAGGAGCAAGTAACTCTTTTGAATATAGCAATTTTAGAATATTTGGCCTGTGGGATGGGGAAACTGTATTTACTTTTTGAATTTCTTTAAGCATCTGCCACATAGTTATTGCTGTTTACTCTTGGTGTTTGAAGATGATATACAAAGCTAACAAAACATACATGAAAAGAAGGCAATAGATACCACGTGAAGGGAGAGAAATAAATGATGTTTTTGGCAAAAGGAGAATCCTGAGGCAAATCAATAGAACTATTTCAGTGACAGAGATTGGAGAACACTGAGGTCTTGTAAGGTAATCTCTGTTCCAGTTCAATCTATAATTGAATGAGATGGTGAGGTCTCTACCACATCACATTTCTGGAGGAAAAAAAAAAAGCAATGGTCAGCAGAAACTGAAGAAAAAGCATAACACACATTAGAATGCATCTTGAGAACAGCAGCAACCCCTGAAACAAGGTCTGCACAGACTCAAGTTTTTTCCATTTGATTGACTACAGTATTAGTTGTACAGAGTACAACTCTCACTGCAGAATCCGTGTTTGAATTGAAAGAAAAACAACACAGAAATAGGCATGGAGTTGTGTTTTGAAAATTAGATGCTTCCTGTGTATTTTATTTTAAATTATATGTAAACTGAGGTATAGCTCTTTTTAGTTTGTAGGTAGAAAGTCTGAAAGAATAGTCTTGTTGGTGTGAACTTTTTCCTCTGTGTGGTTAACTCCAGGTAGCTAATTATTACTGATAAAGTGAAAAGTGCTTAGGCATTTCTTCACTGAATTAGTTAAGTATCATGGTTTTCCTGCTGGATACAGGAGAAAGGTGAAGATTAAATTGTGGGTTGCTATTTAGATCTTGCTATACTTAAGTGTTAATAAAATGTTTCAATCCAAACTTGGAAAAGCACTGTTCAAAATCAGTGAGTCCGTGATAAAAGCCAACTGGTCTATTGTAGTACATATGTAATTATACACATACATATACATTAAAAAATATAGATAAGTTGGGATATTCAGAATGTTTTGCATTCAGTGATCGTATGAAATTCCTTCCCTGTGTCAGAAATTCCTACTGTTCTCCAAATTATAGGAACTAAACTGTATCTCTTTGAATTTTGAGGGACACCAGAATTCCCAGTTGTGCTTTATTGTACAGACAAAGTTGTATTTCTTTCCATGCTGCTCTGAAAATGTACCTACTTGTCAGCACAGCTTTCTTGAACATGGAGTATGTGTTACCTACATAAAAACTATTTAAAATAAAGGTTTGTACTGAGTTTGGTGTTAACATAGATACATCTAGGTACACATATTGTCTTATTTGTTTTGTTATGTATTAGAAAAACCAGAATGAACCCACAACCCTTTTATGTTTCTGGGGATAGTTAATACTGCCATGAAAATTACAATATACCACTGGAATGATATTACAATATTCTGGAAATCTGAAGTTCTTCCTACAAAGCTTGTGTTCAGAAAGACATTGTGTTGTATGTTGGTGTAGGTTTTACTAGGAGGTTTCTGATAGTTAAGAGAGATTTGGCATAATTTTTGATCATTGGTTAATAACAACTGCCTAGAAGGCTATCACTCTCTTGTGGATAAAGTTTACTTATTTTCATCTTATATTATTATTTTTGTATGTTTATTGTTCTGTTTATAACATATAACTCATTCTTCGTTTGGTTGAAATGTAGAAATGAATGAGCTGCATAATTGCATGTATGAATAATCTAGTACTTTCCTTACACTAGAGCGGTATTTTTTGTCTTCAGATTCCCTAGTGGAGTTAAGGGAGGAGGGAACTATAGAGTAGAAAGCACAGAAGTTGCTTAAGAAAGCACAACCTTCCTCCTGTTCAGACAGTTCATTCCCTGAAGAGGGAGAGCTGTCAGAATGAGAATTTGAACAATTAGATAAGAATACTCATGATAGGCTTTTCCACCTGAATGCACTGTGTTATCTCGACTTCAGGACTGCAAAAAAGAAAAAGCATTACCAGCTTGGGAGAGTCCAAGAAAAATTATTTCTAAATAACATTTTAGAGAAAAGTTTGTTTTCTTAAGTAAGTATATAGGTATAACTGTAAAATATGAATTGAAGTGACCAGTAATAAAGATTCTTTGTTAAATAGGTGGTGCATTATCCTTTTCAGAACTCAAATCTTGCATCAAGCTTCTCTGTAAAGAAGCAGTGCCATCGATGGCTAATATAGAATGGAATATCAGAAGGAAGTTTTTGCAAATCGACAAGAAAACAAAAATATCTTTAGAAATATATTTTTCCGTACTTCTTTCAGCTAGAAAGTATCTTTTTTTTTTTTTTTTTTTAGGTCAGTGGTCTCAGAAGAAAGTGGTAGCTTGATCCAGTTGGAAAATGTGTTTGAAAACCTATGGTTCCGAAGTCTTTCTAGGTGTTCATTTCCCAGTGTCCAATTGAGTAATTTTGTTTCCAAATATGCTAGGTAGAATCTAATCTTTAATGTCCTTGAACTAAGCTTTTGGAGTAACTTAGGGGTAAAATATATAAAAAAACTTGGTCCCATATTTATTATCTTATGTATTTGGTGTGAAATTGTGTCACACAATGTTGTATTATTAATATTTCAAATATTTTAACACATATCAATGAAAAAAAAGTAGAGAAGTAGTTTGGAAATAAAGCATCTTTGCCTTACACCAGATTGGTCCCAACTTCTATTATTATTCTGTGTGAGTGTGTTTTCTGCCTTTTCTTTCTTCCCCCTCACTCTTCTTTCTCTGCATTTGCTCAATATATCTGCCAGTAACTGTACACACTTCTGCAGTTCAGTCCAGTTTACCAAATTGGTAGATAAGAATCTTAGGAAAGATACAGCAGTTTGTGATAAATGCTATAAAGAACAAATATACTCCCTCACTTTTGCAGTAGTTGTGTTTTAAAATTCTGCCTATGCACAACTACGTTGTTGAACTTTGCATTTCAAGTTGATAATTCTTGTGTATGAAGCAATTCTCCTGATCTGCCTACATGTTATTGGGATGATGTGGGTTTTTTTTCTTTTATTATCTTTCAATTTTCTGCTGTTTTTCTTGTGATTTCTTTTGCTCCAGCAATCTACTCTTTGAATTGAATTGTATCCAAGTGAGGAGTTAAATGCTTCTGAGTAGTCTTACAGGTTTCTGTAGTGCTATTCTAGTTTAGTTTACATTTTCCTTTGAGCTGGTGAAAACCTAAATGATGTAGCAAACTAAAAGGCCTTAGTAATGTTTCCTATTGAAAGGAGAGTTTCAGTTCTTTGTCCAGAAATTTTTAAAATATTTTAGCTGTTGCTGTACTATTTAAGAAACAAATGTTTTAGATGATATCTGTATTTCTAAGAATTGTGGTGGCTTAATTCCAGAATCAAAAAAACCCTGTACAGCAGCTGAAGTTCATGTTCTTCTGTGTATGGCCATCTGGAATTACTCACTGAATAACCATGCTCTTTTTTGTTTTTATCCTGTTGGATGTAGCGTAAATCTTGAAGTTCAGAAACCCTATTGTCAAAGGTTTCATAGCTTCTAAGCATATGAATTTCATTCTTGCATTGTTTTTGAATATGAATCTCTGCCGTCAAATCACTTAATTTTCCTTCATCAATCACAGAAAAGTATTTTTATACTTCAGTAACTGAGTCTTTAATTTTTCTAGTGTGAAATACCACATCAGCTTTACATCAGCTCAGAGTATGATTCCCATTGTTTTAGTTGCATGGATTCTTGCTGTGCTGTAGGGGATTTCATGATTAAATATCAGCAAAACTGAAACCATATCTGACCTTTAAGACTACTATAAATTTTACTAAATAAATATTCCCATTAATCTTTTACTAATATTATCTTGTGTTTAAAAGTTCAAAATTTAACTCTTTATACTCGTTGATTACAAAATAGGCCAGGAGGTTTCATATCAGTAGAACACAAGAACAATGATTGTGCCTCTAGGAATACAAGAACTACTTTTCTTGATGTATCTGATTCCTTACTGTTGATTTAATTTCCCTTTTTTTTTTCCAGTTGCAGCTGATGATGTGGAATCATTCTGTAGAGTAATTCAGTGCCTTCAAAGAGGAACTGTGAAAAGATGCACTTTCAGGTCCCCCTTGTACAGGATCTGTCAGTTCTAGTTCCTAACTCTGTGCACTTGGTAGTGAACTCAATCAATTTTAAAATATTTTTTAAAATTATCTTTAATGGCTATTCTGAAGCAGTAATAAAATTAAGGAAAGATGATGGCCACTGATGCCATCTGGTATGGGAAAAACAGATTGTGAGACACACAGCCCAACCATTTCTTTCACAGGGAGGGGGGTGCACATTGGGGAAAAGAAGCTGTTGAGTAATCACACCAATGAGAATCACAGGATCAGTTTTGAATAGGTAAGGAACTCTGGCTATTAGGTAAATATATGTACTTCATAGATAACATACCCTATTTAGCATCAGAGCTATAGTCTATCTATAAATTTCAACCTGGATGTCATTTGACCTTCTTTTAGTCTTCTGGCTAGACTACGGACATACTGATGGATACTGTGTTCGATAAGCTATGTCTGCCACTTTTCCAAGTTATTGTTTAAATGTAATTAACCAGGTTGACTTAGTACAGTAGTGGATTTGGTTGAAGTCATGGGCTGTTGCTTTCCTTCTGTGCAAGGAACACAGAATGGAAGAATAGGTTAATTTTTTTCACTCTTAATAAAATATCACCTTAATGTTGAATGAGTAGATTGTTCTCCCTTCAGAACTTTTGGCCAATAAGTTTCTGTTAACTAGGGATGAGAAACCAAGACCAGAAAGGGAAATTGAAGTAAAAAGATAAAGTAAACTACCTTGCAAAAATTTAATGCAACAGGATGATATTTATTAAAGTGTCCATTGAGAGAAGCACTAAGAAAGTTTGCATTTAAGAGCGCATAATGCCTAGGTGGTAAAGTAATTAACAGCTGGAAAATGCAATATTCATTGCTAATTTGATTTTTTAATGACTTTGATCATTATCAGACCTGCCTTTTCATAGAGTAGTTAAAGAAGCTATGAAAAAAGTATTTAATGCTCTTAAAATACATATTACTGTTTAGGTTGCTATTCAGAGTTCCATGCTGTCCTCACTGTCTACCTATATCAAAAGGAATAAATTTTGGGAAATGTTCCATTATCTTTGATTATTTGCTTTTAGGAGACTGTTTATAGTCCACTATTTTAGATTAACATTGCTTGTGTTAAAAAGCAGAGTTTGTTTATGCTTTTAGTTACTTAAGCCTCCAAATGTTCAATAGCACAGATACAATGTACTCTAAATTACTTGGCAACTGTTAATATTAATCAGTAGTTGCATTTTGGTACACGTTATAACCGTAGCCATGTTCAAGTTATGCTGTCTTTCTTCTGACTTACAGAAGTAAGTCAGAATTTACAGCTTGTACCTGATTTTTACATGGATCAAGAATAAAATATACTTAAAAGTAATATTAAATTAAAAAAAAAAAGCAACCCTCACCTCTCTTAATGTTTTTAAAAAAGAGAGTGTTGTCTGTGTCTTTTATCTTTTAAATGAAATATGATCTGCAAAATGTAAATACAGGTTATCTGTAGGATACGTGATAGAAGCCAAAACTTAGAAAGGAATTTAGGTTAGCACAATAATTCATACATCTGCTCTAATTTTTAGGCATCCAACACTTTTTTCTGTGTTTTTTATCTTTATCCATAATCAATAGCTGTTCAGAGACCAGGAATTCCCTTCTATTGTCAGCAGAATACCTCTACAATATATTAGTCATAATTCCTTTTATTATGTTCTTTCTGGTCCTATGAAATTTGCATTCTTGGTTGCACAGTGGCAAAGCTTTACTATAATTGCTCTAATGACTTTAGATATCTCCCATTTCCCTTTAACAGCTTCATTAATTATTAACCCAATAAAATAATTGGAATTTTTTCCTAATATCTTAATGGAATTGTGTCTTTACTAGCAACATAAGAAGTGTACATGTTCTCTCAGTAATGGGTGTGGAATATCCTATTACACTGTGTAATCTCAGAGAGATACAGGTCAAATTTGCCTAGGTAGTAGGGGGAATTTTTAACTGTATGGCTGTGATTGTAAGCTGTGACAAAGAATGTCTTGCGCTATTTTCCTCTTTCCATATATGCATGATAGGGCCCTTAAGACCACAGTCCTCAAAGGTAACAAAAATTTGAAGGGAGAGAGGACCCTCTACCCAATACTCTTTTAGGATAAAAGCTGCAGTGTACCTTCTGTCAAAATGGTTTTTTTATAAGCTTCTGTAGCTCCACAGTGCCCAGCTATCAAAATATGTGCAATTCCTCTCTTTTCAATGAGGTTCAAGACCCAGCTATTGCAAACCTGTGTGTATCCAGTTTTCATGGCTACAGCAAGTCATTGTTGTCTAGGATTCTGACCAATATATTTAGCAAGCAGTGTCAACAGGTGAATGGATACAGTTTGAAATATATAGTTGAAAAACCAACTGATGGATGCTAATTTCTAGTTGAAATTAATGAAGCAAGTAAAATTGAAAACCTTCCCCATAAATGAGCTACTGTTACTCTTTATGGCTTTCTCTTAGAAAGACACTGAAACATAGCAATTTACAAATGGTAGTAAGAACAGACCATCTGTTGGCATTTTCAATATGTTGATAGGAAAGGAATAGTTTACTTTTTTGCAGTCTTAATGAGATAAAGGCTATTTTTGTTTGACCAGCTTTCTAGTTATGTCTGAGTATAACTAGCTTTTTCCTTGATAATAGAGTTCTATCAATATCAGTAAATAAATACACAAATGGTCTGGAATAGCTGTTGTTTTAGCATGTTGGATGCCTTTTCACATCCCATACAGCATACCTGTTCTTCATGGTGAGCCACTGTGTTTTGTAAGCTGAAATAGTAAAGTATGAGTGACGTATCATTATTTGCAATGAAATGGACTGAAATAATAAGACAGGTGTTCTGACACTGCTCAGAATATCATAGAAGTATGGAAGCATTTGTCAGATGTCTGTTCATTGAAATCCAGCCCTTCTATGGGAGACTAAAAATATCTTGTGGCATTAAAGTAGTTTGAAGACTGACTGCTGCTTCTGTTGTTGGGGAAGGTAGCAATCTGGGTAATTTGGATTTTTTGTTTAGTCCATGTCCTGCCTCCCCACCCTCCCAAAATATGTCTTGTGTAACATACCTCTTATTCTATAATCTGTTAGAAGATCTTGTTTTGTTGAAAATGTAAAAATTTTCAGGTTTTGTTTAAGAATGCTAAATAACGATTTGTGTTTGGATGGCTGCTGTATCAAGCAGCTGCAGAAGATGAACATGGGACTCCTGCATTTTTGTAAGAAAATACTTATCTGTTCTCTGTAGAACTGAGCAAGTATACAAAGCAGCATTCATTTAATTAAATGTGAAGATCTAAAATCATCTTCCTTAGGAGAGACCGGTGAACACTTTGGGACTGCAGTGACACCAAATGTCAAGGCCTATGACATCTTCCGAAGGAGCCTGTAAAATGAACAGTTTCTCTGCATTTAAATTTGTCAATAACAACAGCATTTGCAGGAGCTATGTAGGGATCTACATATGCAGACATTTAAAAATCTAGGTTAAATCTGGTGTAATAGAAAATATCTGATCTACATATAATCTAAAGTAATTCCTGAAAAGTATATCTTGAGGTTAGGAAATAACGTCATCCAAAGTCACCCTGTTTCGTCTTTCCAGGTTATGCTTAGAAGTAGCTGGAGCATGTTACAGATGACCTCATCTGTGGTTTAGAAAGAAAAGTTAAAGATAAACACTCTTTATAAAGACAAATCAAATTTCTACTCCCAACCCTGTAACTGTAGTTTTATTATTTTAATCAATAATTTAAAGTATTTTACTCAAAATTTTATCCATTTCAAAATTTACATGATTTTTCTGAGAAAACTTTTAATTAATGAACTAAACCAAAATCTATAGACTTAAAAATAATAACACTTCAGTATTTTGTTCTTGATAATTTAACAGAGAAAACAGAAAAGGATTTAAAACTATTTCTTTCTTAGTACAACATTCTACCTGTGCATACACATAGAGTTTTATACACAGAATAAACTAACAGCAGATTTGAAACAACAGGAGAAGAAGAGTATGTGTTTACATATAGTACATTCATCAATAGCATAACTGGTAAATATAAAACAATTTCTGAAGCCCAATTTAAGTGTTGTGTATAAAAAAAAAACCCAACCAAACAAAAAACCCAAAACAAACCCACCAAAAACTCAGAGGGAGGGTAAATTTTATTCCTGTGTTTGAAATAGAGGAATTTCTTGGCCTAGCTCATGGCAGAGGCTGAAATAGGAAAGTACTGAAACAACTAATATTTTTTAAAAAATCTGCTGTTAGTGTTTTGTCAGTGGAGTAGTGGGATGATAAGATATTTGAAGGGATGAAAAAATGTAGCTGGCCTACAGAAACAGCCAGAACTACTTTTTCAGGATTTGTTACAAACTCAGATGTTTTCCTTAGCTCTTAGTTATTTTCTTAAGTGCCATATGTATAGGTCATTTCTTGTATTACCAGGTTTTACCAAATCTGTCTTTTGGCAATTCAGTTAAGTAGTTGGATTCCTGAAGAGATTAATTTAAATTGCTAAAATCATGTTAATGACTTTTTAACATTGTGGATTAGATGAGAAACACTGCAGTTTGTTAGATAAAACACTGGTTATGATTAAATTGGCACCACATCTGACCTCAGTACTAGTGTAGAGAAAGCCAGTGAGGGCACACAATGACGAAAAGAAACTTGATCCTAAATGCCTGGTTTGGTACTTTCAGAGAGAGGCCAAGAAAGCGTAGTTATCTTGATTAATGCCAACCTCAGGTGTACTGGAGACACAAGCAAACTCTAGGCTCACCTGAGGGGAATATTAATTAGCACTGGCACATCTACTGTTCTGTCTTGAGTACTTAATTGCTTTAGCCCAGATGAGAACAGTGATTCATAAAATAGAATGTAATGACTGTATTAAAAAAATCGTTTTGAATATGCACATAAATTAATACCTACAGTAATTTCCTCTATAATATGAAATAGGGAAAGCTTCTGCAAATTTAGCTTTATATCTCACATTATTAATAAACTTTATTTTTACAAGATACTAATGAAGTTTGATTTATTTTTGTTAAAATACATAACTGATTTCTTCCAACATATTAGAGTAATATTAAAATGTTCATTTGGACATTTCATTATGTGGAGAAAGAGATGCATATTTGGGTCAAATACTGTGGTCCCAACTAGTTTCTATTGGGTGAGGTCACGTCTACTACTAAAAAATTTTATCACGCAAGCTTTTGTCACCTTTCAGCTGCCAACTTTGCTGTGCTGCTGAAGCACATGCATGCTTGGCTGCTTTTGCTGGTGTCTCTCCTTACTGAGAGACATTGCACTGGCAAAGGCACTGTGTGTGGTGGGTAAGAGCCCAGAGCTTACAGCTGCTGACATTGCTGTATTACTGGAGTGTGCCCAGGCTTGCGTTTTGCCAGCAGCTGAATGTCAGCTGAGGGTTTGTGTCATTTGTGAAGGTGGTTTTATTGGAATGACTGGGTTTTGCCTGCCTCATTTTGAGATATTCTGGATATTGTGGAGGCATGATGAAAAGGAGGCAATATCTTACTACAAAAAATAGCAATACATGACCCATCTGAAATCCGAAAAATATTAAGAGACCATTTTGAACAGTTACCTTACTTTAAAAATGTTAATAACATGCTTATAGAAATATTTCTTTATAAAAAAATTAAATAAGCAATTAAATAATTACACCTACTGTGCTACATTTTAGATGCATGCCTATAGCTGAATTTACTATGCCCTGAGATGACTTGTTCTTACTGTGCACTGAAGTTGGTGACATAAATGCACGTGTGTATTATGTTGTGGAGGAAAAACATGTCTGTCATTGCTGAGTGAATGTGCATTGACAGATGAGGGCTACGGCTTAAAAATATTAATGAAACTACATATGTTCTAATTGGAGTGAATTGAGAAATTATGAACATTTTTTTTTGTAATTTCTAAATATCATTTGTAACTGCTGCTTGTACCTTGGCAAAGGAAAAAACCCAAATCTAATAGCAGACAGTAGAATAACTTTTGAGTACATCTGGAATATGAACATAACCTTGATACTAAATATGGTAAGAAAGCAGGAGTGTCTGAGGGTGCCTTGGCTTCTCATTCCTTGAACTGGAGTGAATGCTACTCATACGATGGCACTGTTGGTATAAGCAGTGTGTTTTGATATATCTTTTCTTGAGATAGAGAAGAATGTTCATTTTAAAATCACTTTGTGCAAGCTTGTACTTAATGCTTTGAAGGGAGATTGTGGAAGATGCCTAGGGAAATTGGGGGCACATCTCAATAAAATTTAGCTGTTGAATTTATGCTGTGAAATTCTCTTAAGGTCCTGCAAAATCCCATCCTAAAGTAAAGCATACATTTTGAAAAGTTGTGCAATACATACTCCATAGCACCTAGCCTTTCACAGTCATGAAAAGGTAGCAGTGTAGTAACCAGCAGGAGGAAAGTTGCTAAGTGATTGCATGTTATATATTAGTAGTGCTTTGCTCACTTGCTGTTAAAATAACACTGAGAAAGTATGAATCAACTCTCCTTTTATCAATAAAAATTAAATCCTTCTGGAAAATTATCTGCATGAGACCTGAATATTTATTGGAGGTTTTGTTTATAGATCTCTCTTTAAAAGCTTTTTTACTGGTATCCTTTCTATTGGTGTTCTGAATCATCCTATAGAAACAGTTTTGTAGGGCTTTGTATTTTCTTTTTAAAAATATATAAACACATTCTCTTTATGGAAAGTCCTTTATATATAAAGAAACAGCAAGGAAGCCTATTGATATTTTTATGGGAAACTGCTTTAATATTTCAGTTTAGTGTAGTGGCAATAGCATATCTAGAAAGCTTATTCTTTGTCAACAGTCCAATTCATAAAATAGTCTACTGAAAACCATATGGTTTGGTTCTGTCAAAATATGAAGTATGATATATGAAATCACATCATGTTGTATCAGTTGAATCGATGAATGTCTAAAACTTTTCTTCCTCAAAATAATACTGTATTCTCTCAACAGCTTCCTAAAATCCCTTTCCTGATGAGAATATTCTTTTTTTTGGAGATACACGTGTTAACTTTTTATTAAAATGCAATTATTTTGCTGGTTATGCAGCAAGAACAGGAAAGAAAATGGTAAGAGTGCCTCAGAAGTTAGAAGTGGAGTTGTTTATTAATTTACAGTGTTTATAGCATGCTGAAAAATATGTTTAATAATATATTGGCCCAAGAGGAAACTAGTCAGACTCTATAATGGTGAAGTGGCTGGAGAGTTAAATACTCCTCTAGCTTCTACTTCTTAGATTATGAACTAACTCATAGATTCATCTTTCTCTGTGACAAAATTGAAATGGCACATTTTCAGCTTCTGGTACCAATTTTGAATGTGCCAAGTCTAACTACCTTCAGTCCTTTGCTTTCCAGAAAAACTACCATCTGCTTTACAAAGAAATGAAAAGTCTTGCAATTAAAGTTGGCATTTCAACAATAGTACTGTATTGTTTTTATTGAATGTTTATTTAACAAAATGGTAGTCAGATTTGCCAATCAGTGACCCATTGTGTAACATGATATAAAGCCCATAGGAAAAGACAGCTGCTAAGAAGCATTTAGATTTTCTTGGACAGATTGGAGAAGTATTATTTCTGGCAAATGCAAATTTATTTTGGTTACATTTATTGCTGCATTTTGGATGTGATGACATCATCAACTTCCCATGTCAGACTCACAAAAGATTGTTGCTAGTTGGTTTCTTTCTGCATTTTTTTGCCTAGGCTGTTCTATATGTATGCAAGTGTAAAAAAAAAAAAAAAATTAAAAAAAATTGTGTCTCTCCAGTATGTTTGTGTTCAAACTTATCTTCTGTCTTGACTATTTGCCTATTCACTGCTCTATCTCAGGTCCCATCTTGCTTCCCCAGTTGTGTCTGTTTATGCTTCTTTCTAGATCACAATTTTTCCACACCTGCCATGTTATTTCCCCCTAGGCTTATTATTTCTCAATGAGTTCTTTTTATATACACTTCAGTGTATCCTTTCAGTGTTGCTTGTATCTGTAAGTGCACCCTATAAGAATATCTCTTACGTATTTATTTTTCCTACCTCATGCCTTTTGCCAGTTAACGTCTTACTCCCGGTTTCAATTCCTTACTTTTCTTTTCTCAGTACTTTCTTCCAGCTCTCTTGTTATGCTTTTTGCCTTGCAGAAGTTTTAGCATGGTTTTTGTGCCTGAGGTTGCCTATACAGTTGGAGAACATGTCTTTGTACAGATATGAACGAGTATTAGGGTTTGCTTAAATAAGTTGTAACTATTGTTTCTGTTAGTTTCATCTTCTTTCCATTGTCATCACTTTCCCTGTGAATTACAGTGTAGGAGTGTTTGCAACAGCAAGCTTCTGGAAGTGAAGGAGTGTAAAGTACTTGATAATACAACTCCTGGTCTCTCTCATCTTAATTTTGGTTTTCCTAACTTAATATTTTACTATACACTTATATGAGCAGGGAGGAATATAATATTCTTGGAATGATGGTAGAGGTAGGCTGTGTTTCATATGCAGCTTAAAAATAATTATTATGAGCCAGCAGAAGTGTGTTACTGAATGTTGAGAGAAATAGTATGACAGCAGAAAGGGAAAATACGGAGCAGATGTAACATATGTTACTGTGCGTTTGTTTTCTATAATAAAACGGTGGGGCATGCAAGAATAAATGTAGCATTCATTTAAAAAGTAAATTTTATTTCTTTTTACAAGGATGGGGTATTTCAGAGTCATTCAGAGGAACTATCTTTATCCTTGAGCATAGTGTTTACTGTATTATAATCACTGATGATAATTTTTTTCACCTTTTTTCTGTGTGCTTTTTAGCAGTTGGGAAGGGCCTAAAATGGGCCTCAAATGCCGTGAAGAGCTGTAATAAATATCCTTGAGCAAGAAGGGACGTGCTTCTAGGTGCAGAATTTGTGGGCAAGTGTACATGTACCCCAGCCAATACAGGTGTTGCTGGGGAAATAATAGGTTTTAGAAGGCCTATATGGCTATTACACACTGTGAAGTGGATACATTTGCTGAGATTTCCCTGCTGTTCCTGACAGTCTCAATTATTTTGCCATAGCCATAGGGTACATATCAGGTATGAAAGTTACCCTTCAGTTTTACTTGTGGGAATTACCAAATTGTAGAGTATATTTATTTTTAAAATATTTTTTTACTTCCTACTTAGAATTAAAAAAAAAAGTTGTTTTAGTCCTGCATGCAAACTGGCCCATTAGTGAGGAGTAACATGTATTTTTTTTTTTTTCTTTGAAGGGGAAGATGATATTTTGTTGGACACTGGTTTTAAGAGTGGTTATGTTTCTCTGTTTTCTCTGTCCAAGTGTTTCACTGATTCACAGTGTATACATGAAGCTCAGCTGTATGGCGTGTTTAGTTAAAGCTCACTTGCTTTTTGCTTTGTTTAGAGCCTTGGGGATTGAAAGTCTTAGGTTTAAAAAGGAAGTAATGAATCATATGTAAAGATCTGATTCCCTTCTCTTGTTTTTATTTGTGGTGTCGTTCTGTAAAATAATGAGTAGGAGAAGAGTTAGGGTTCAGTATCATATTATTATTATTATTATTTTTTTACCTACAAGTGTCCACATTTCAGTTGGTTTTGATGGGATTGTAGTTGTAAATTAATCCTGTTTAATTATGCAGTTATCTGCTAGAAAAAATTTTGAATTAACAAGACAGACCACCCAAAACTGTCACGTTTAGGCAGAAATAATTAATTTGTTTCAAAGCTCTTTTATTTTAAAAAGGATTGATGAACAAATTGAAAGATATGAAACTTATTCTTCTGTCTTGATTATAACTGCAATTACTGCTTTAAATCTTGCATTAAATATCTTTTGATCATTGCAGCATAATTAAATTTCTATAATCAAATTAAAATTAAACTTGGCAGAATAACTTAGATTTTTTCAAGCAGTGATGCAAGTACATACTTTTAAATGCCATATTCAGACAAGCCAATACAGATTGCTAGGAAATAAACCGGCATTTTTAGTTTTGCTGTAAGTTAAAACTTACAATTCTAAGTCAAAACTTCAAGTAATTTGGAGTTTCTCTTAAGAAATTGAGGGCTACATGTCCTTTTGGCTTTCCTCAGGGAAAATGGAAAGAAATAAATGTCAACATCTGGACTCTTGCAAACAGGAAGTGAATTCTCCCTCTTTTTTTTTTTTTTTTTTTTTTTTTTTAAAGAGATGCAGTGGTGGCTCCTCACTCTCCGCATCTCTTGACCCCACAGAAATCCTTCTTTACCTTTCCATGGATTTTTGGATTCTAGTATGTAAAAATACTGGGATATCAGTAATAGGATTGTGCTATATATTAATAGTATTTGAATATTCTAGACTGAGGCTGAAGCTCTTCTCAGTTATGCTATTGGAGTATCTGGTCTAGGCAGCCGTAGGCAGCTAGGTATGATTACTGTTCCTCTCATTGCTTTATAAGATGGCCTCTTGATGTTTGTGAGAGCTCCTTTTTAACTAATTTTCTAGTTGCTATAGAAATGTTGATTTGCATTAAAATGAAGGCTCTGTGGATTTCTGTGGAAATTGCTAGGGTCTCTGAGTGTGTGTGAAAACGAAAATAACAGTCTTTGGTGAAATCTTCAGGACACTTTCCATCTGGAAAAGAAAGTAAAGCTCCACAATTTTTTTTTTTTTCTCTACAGCATTACAGCTTCGGGAAAACTCCACAGAAAAAAAGACTGTAGTCTTGAGTTATTACTACAGAGTTTAGCCTTCTGTGTTTTAGAAATTATGTATGTATTGAAATAGATTAGAAACACATTAAGTAGTGTCACCATAATAATATCATTTTTTGTTCTGTCTTGTTTTTATTCTGTGTCACTTAATCTGTTAAACACCCACATGACTCCTTTTTATGTATGAGTGAAATAACTTGTTCAATATGTGCCTCCTACTTTCATATATGCAAGAGATTACATTTCTGTATTTTTTATTGAAATTCTAGAAGAGCTTCACTTATTTAATGTTCATGTTGTAATTGCACATGAATATCCCAATATGCAAAGTGATCTTCAAGTTCATTCAATGTTTAGCTTGATAGCCAAGAGAACTTAACTTTGAAATAAAATAAAATAAAAATAATCTTTAAAAGATGCTACAAAGTACCTGTTAATATGGGATAGTAGGATTGATATCATTATAACTCTTGAGAATTTCCTATATACTTAGGTTAAGTTCAGTGTGTAGATTATTTGATATTGTAAATTTATTCTAAAAAATGTAGTCAGGTTTTCACTGCTTGTAGTAGAAAAGAAGTAGTAGTGGAATACGGCCAAGGTGATTCAAAGCAGGAAGAGGAAATTAATTTTTTCACGAGCAAACCTTGCTTTGAGATTTTATGAACCTTGCAAATATTATTTTTTGTGTGTGTTATTTCTGTGAATGAATTCAGATTGGCAGGACTGTGCATTTAATCAGAACAAAGAGAGACTGTTCTCTGTTGATGCTCCTTTGTAGCTCCTTCATGTAGTACTGGGGAAGCAACAGAAACTACTTCACAGGCTTTTTTGAGGTCATGGAATTCAGTTTAAAAATTGCTTTTCCCAACCTTTTTTCTAGTTACATGGAATCTTATTTTTGAATAAGGGCAGAAAACCTTATTCTAATTGGCAAAACTTAATACCTGTCCATGAGATTTATTCTTTGTTTTGTTATCACTACAATTTATTTCTGTAAAATTTCCAATTCCCTGCTAAAAGCAGTGAGATTAGAGTAAAATTCAGCTTTGAATTTTTAAACATAGGAAGTTTGAATTATAGTCTTACTGTAGGTGTTCTGCAGTACTTCCAGGTCAGAAATAACTTTTACAAAATTGAGCAAGAGGGAGTCCATATTTTCTGTTAAGAGCTTTTACTGCAAGCAGAGTCAAAGCTTCTGTATTGAATAGACTAAAATGTCAGCCTTTGATACAAATGTTTTGATGGGTAAAAATGAGGCCATTATAGCAACCACCTTAGGAGCTACAAGAGGTTCTTCATCTGTTATCTAAGGAGAACTGAATTTTGATGTGCTTAGAAGATTTTCATTAAGCATACTTCTTATTTATACACACACATTGTAGTGTCTAGCTGCTGTGCCGACTGGCACAGTAAAACAACTAGAAAAGAAAAATCCCTGGTTTTGTAATATTGTTGAGGTTTGTGGTTTTTTGTGTTTTTGCTTCCTATATTGCTTCTGGT
This sequence comes from Pterocles gutturalis, assembly GCF_000699245.1. NCBI lineage: Eukaryota > Metazoa > Chordata > Aves > Pterocliformes > Pteroclidae > Pterocles > Pterocles gutturalis. The sequence continues at coordinate 35,383 of NW_010131662.1, read as the reverse complement.
CCACTTTTTTATAAGATCAGCTTAGATTTCTACTCTGAACCTTCTTTTTATTGGGTCTGTGTGCTTTTTGATTTGCATTGTGAGACCTAATGACTGTTGTAGCCAAGTATAAAGCTTATGATGGTTTCTCTTGGCTGCTAGTTCCTATTATTACCTAACAATGAGTTAAGGGCCTAGAGTTTTGCTATTTCATCAAAGGTTACTGGTATTCCAGTTATTTAAACTGCTATGTGCAACAAAAAAACCAACTTTCGTTGTGTTTCATTATTAAGGTGTTATACCTGCCTATTGTTTAGCACCTGTGGAAATAATGTTGTTGACATATTCTAAGATTAGTTTAGTATATATGCAATTAGAGAGTACGAATAAATTCAAATATAACTTATATAACTCGTGCAGTTTTAGTATTGAGTTAGGGAATTTGGATGCAATATTAGTTTAAAAATAACAAATAATTCATTTAGAAACAGATTATTTCAAAGTGTATTTCAACTAAGGTGTAATAGATGTAGTGTATTTTGATAAATATAGAAGATGGGTATATTATGACACTTAAACAATTGTAGGATGTCACATTTTCAGTAACAGACTTGCTGTATAGGCTGCAAGAAGATAATTATTTATTTGCATTCCACTATTGCTGAGAGATTCCAATTTGAAACTGTGAGAGTAGTTGGGCAAAATATTTTAGCTCGTCTGTTGGAATAAATGATAAAAACATAAATGGTGAAAGGTAACATAAAAAAATGGACAGGGAAGGACTAGTTTTGTATTCAAACTGGTCCAGCCTCCTATAGTTCCTGTAATAATCTGTTAGAGATTTGGCATGGAATAGTCCCAAGAGGGTACTCTTATCACGTGCTGTTTCTTATATATGTGTTGTTTTGTAATTTGGCGAGCTCTGTGGGTCAAGCGTTATCCCCACAGTCTTTTAATCATTTAAGGCCATAACTGAGTACAGATCTTCTGTGCAGAAAGGCTGGCAGAGGACTATATAGGAGCTCTGTACATCCCCTTTATTGGAGAGTTCTGCTCTGCAAGCTGTTGTCTGCTAAGTAACAGTGGAGCAATTGGAGAGATGCTAAAAGAAGCAAAAAGTGAACCCAGCTCTATTGATTATAGATTCACAGGTCTCGTTCTCACACAGGAAAATGGGCAGCTGTTGTACTCATTAATGGTAGCTAGCAGGAGGGTTGACAGAAATATCTAGGTACCCTTGCAGGTGATTATTCTTACTCTACTAATACGGAATTCATTACTTCTGTAGCAACCTGATTGTAGCGAATTATTTTCTATAACATTGGTCTTGTAAAGAAACTGTCTCATTTGAGCTGAAAACATAGAAAAGAATTATACCTTATGGCCAGTCAAAATACTGTAAATTCCTGGCTGCTTCTTCATGGTCCACTGGTGTATTAAGTTTTGAAAACAGTGGTTTAAAGAGATTTAAAATATTTATTATTCTCCATAAGCCTGCAATTATTTTTCTATCAGATTGAATGTAGGAGTAACTATATTTCCCCAATCATTAGAGTCCAAACCTGATAAGGAACTAATTTGTTCATGCTTATTTGTATCGTATTACTCACTCACTCTTGTGTTTGTGTATGCCAAGGAGTCACTGATTACCTAGATAATGATGGCATAGTTGATATAGTCATATACAATTTTGAAAAGCTTTTACAAAGTCACCTGTCAAAGGTTCTTAAAAGAACTAATCTGATGGGAAATTACAGTTCCTTCACAGGCATAAATCACTTGTAGAATAACTCTCATGGAATAACATTAGGGTGAAATGAATCAGGGAAATCACTTATGGAGTCCAAAAGGCATCTCCTCTGTTCAACAGGTTAATTATATGAAAAGGGGACAAAGGGTATGGTGGCATCTTTTGTTGATGTTCTTAATCAGGATAATAACAGCAAATGCTGTCTAGAAAGAGTTGTGGGAATGTACTGAATAAATGTGTGATAAAACTGTGAATGAAATTCAGTACTGATAGCTGGGAAGTGGTGCACCTGAGAGAAAAAGAATCCTAAACTTATATAGACAGTGATGCTCACTGGGCTCTTAGCACACAGAAGAGAGGTTTCAGGGGGGTCGTAATAGATTTTATAACAAAATGTCAGATTGCATGCTCAGTCTAAACAGCTGATTAAAAGTTAGGAAAAAAGTGGGGAAAAGGAGTAACATGCAAGCTAGAGAAAATTAGTGTCAGTTTATATTCTGGCGCTCATCTATGTCCTAGATTCTCTGCAATTTCAGATCCCCTTCATCTCAAGAAAGATACGGTAGAACTAGAGAAGGTACTACTGAGAAAGGAACTAAACAGAAATATGGAAGGTCTACTAAATTTGGAAAAGAGATGATGGAAGTGGGATGTAATAGAAGGCTGCAAAGAGTTTGAGCAGCATGGGAAAAAGTGAGAAATAACTGATATTTCTCATAAAATGAGAATTGGGAGATAACAGATGAAGGTAGCATGGTCAGAATTAGCAAAAATGCATTTAGACAAAAAATGTGGAGTTAAGATGGTAGCTCGTTGCTGCAGGACTCTGGCTTCCATGAATTCAAAAAGTCCTTAGATAAGTTTATCAAAGTCTTTCAAGGACTGTTAAGCACATAGATCCCCAGTCTGGACCTGGAACTCCTTGTCCTGAAGACTACTGGAAACTGCATCCCCCTCTGCTTACGCCTCTTATACTCTTCCCTAAGCATCCAATGTGGGCTGGTAGTTGGATCCAGAACAAAAACATCCTATAGTGTCTGACTCAGAAGCCCCACTGTTTCTTGCCCTTGTTCAAAAGAGGGTTCAAAGGTTCTTTTTGTTTATTTTGTGGGATATGCAAGATGTTTTCTCACTAGATCACACAATCACAATCTATTCTATAAAAACACAGAAAAAGAAGGCACTTAGGTTGTATTTGAACTACATTTAAACTGTGGTTACCCCTCCCTGTCTGTAAATTTAAAAGATGAATCACCTGTGTGGACTCTATTCCAAACCTCTCACTGATCTTAATGAGAAAAGAATGATCAGAATAATAAATAACATAATGCCATCAATGAATGGTGACATCTTCTGGGCATATACATCACTCTGTGTTCCAGATATTCTTTCATACTGGTTCTCTCAAACAAGAACTGTCTCCAAATCAAGAGAAAAAGTGCCAGAAGGACATCTCTATTTGGAACCATGCTCACAGTGAAACTAAATTAATTGTCAGCAAACTTAACAGCAGTTACTCTTGCTCACAGGCAGATTGTGTTAAGTGACTTCATAAAAGCTGTTCAAACGAAAAAATTTCTGTCTCCAAAGAAGAGTTGCCACTATCAAATATATGCTTAATATCAAAACTGGCAAGTAGATCAGTCATGGCACATCTTAGGAGACAATACATTGGGGTTTAATAAAGGTTACATTTTATTGGGGAAGATAAAAATGTTGAGGTATACCATCTGGTCAGGATTATTCTGACCTTCGTAGACAAAGATTCCTTTAAGTGGGTACCAGTTATCTTAGAAAGCACTTAAAATCCAAGGCACCAGATATAAAGTACCAGAAATGATTCAGATTTAACATATGAGTTTGAATTAAGAAAGTAATATCCTGATCAGAGGAAGGAAGACTGTCAAAAGGGTAAGTTCAAAATTGAAAGACCAAAAACGTTTCCTTTTCCCATAACTTTTAAATAAGCACAATTTGATGTTTCATTCTTATGCCATGTAAATTTAGATTTTTCTGCTTCACAGTGAGGAGTAAGAGACAGCAAAAAAAAAAAAAAAATCAATGTTCTGAAACAGTCTAATTAGCTGAAGCTATTTCAAATATTCACATTATTTCTGCTGAAAAAAACTTTAATATTGGCTGGTGAAAGTGTGCTATATTTGGATAATATTTATGACTAGCTACCGTGCATTGATTTATTTATTGAATAGTTTTATCAGATGCTTGCAATGAATCAGGCTTCAGGACCAGAAAAAAATATCTATGCATCAGTAATAACAGCCTTCTGGTATTTTCGCTCATGCAATTGAATTTAAACACAATGAAAACTTCAAGCACACTTTCTTTTGTAGGTAGGTATGTAGTTATCAAACTTTTGTCAATGGAATAACTTTCAGCACAGTTTCATTTTGAAAAAGCTTCTAAAAATGGATTTAGTGTAGAAGAATACACAAATGAAATTGCACAGTAATTCTAAGTGGAGCTGCTTGGTTATTTGGGTTTATTCTTCAACTCTTGGTTAGACTTAGCAAATTGAGCTGAACAGAGCTCTAACAGCAGGTTCCTGAGATGTCTTGTAAAGCTACCCAAGTGAGAAATTATCGACTTCTTGCCCTGAGCGCATTTTCTTTCTAGATATTGTGAGGAAGAAGTGATAAAAGATTCTACAGGACAAAATGGTAAAGTCTATTTGGTTACAAAAGGTATTTAATGTATCATTATTCTTTGTTTTCTGAAGTGTCTGGAGCCATTTTCTCCTTGATTCTATTTAGTGATTTAAAAAAAAAAAGATCTAGCTGGCTGAAGACTTTTCACTTGGTAGGTTGTTATTACTCTTCAAAGAGGTCAAGATATTTTGCATTTCATCATTCTTGGAATTTATCTTCTGTGGTCCAGCTTGATTAAGCCTTCTGTGGCACTGCAGGAAAAAGAAGCAAAGGCCTTAAAGCAAGAAAAGTGTTATTAACTAGTTAGAATTTAGGACTACGCAAATTTAACTTTTTTTTTTTTCCCCCCTCTCAAATATTTCTTGTGCTAAATAGAATACAGAAAAATAATAGAATAGTTGCTTTGAAATATAAATTTTCTTTTTGGTTGGCAATTTTACTTGCTGTAAAGAGGAGAAAGGTCTAAAGAATTAAAGTGCTTTAAGCTCATAAACGATGAAGCATTGTAAACTTGATGTTGCTGTGAAAGCCACAAAAAATATTTTTCCTTGTTTTTCCTTCTCTTTGTAACTGAAGAGAACCAGCAGAGCCCTAGAGTGATGATAGCATCTGCTGTTACCCTTTCCAAAGGGATTTTTTGACCAGTGGATTATGTGGGTATCCTTCTACTGTTTTGTCTCAGAAATAACTTCGCATTTCCCCCCCATTCAAGTACAAGTAATCTGAATAGATTACACTGTAACATGTAGACAGCTTCATGTAGACAGCTTCTAGGATTTGAGTGAACTGAGAGATTAAAAAGAATGAGGCTAAAGCAGATACCTGTTTATATTTTACTGCAGCTAACAAGATTTTTCAGATATAAATGTGCATACAAGGAAAAGGTGTGGGGTTTTTTTGGAATTGACAGCCTTTATCTTTTAAAGTAATCAATAATAAAGAAAAGAGCTTGAGATATTTTCTAGAATTTGCTTTGTCAATATGTATTCATTGTGACAAACAGTTTTTGAACACAGAGGAAAATGGAGTGGTTATTCACATCATCATACCTAGATATTTGATTCATACTGAATGTGGATAGCACTTAGTCAGGATTTTTACAGGCTCTGTTTAACAAAGGAAGAAAAATAGTCTAAAAATTATAATATGTTTTACTAAGGTTTTTGTCAGTAGAAATGACAGAGTGCTATTTTAAGGTACATTTTTCTGTAGTGGCTTTTTTCATGTTCTCAAAGTCTCAGAGTACAAGTGGCCTAGACTTTTTTCTCTCAGTAGGCAAAATTCAATATGTAGAACTGACCTTGTGTGCCCAGTACAACTGGGAATATTAAAGAGGGGGTCTGTGCGATGGATGAATCATAGCAGCTGCTCAAGGTATTTCAGTAAGAAGACAGTTTGGAGAGGGGAAAAAAAAAAAACAACCCAAAGAGTACCTTTGACATGGCTTGAATAGATTGAATGTGTTGAGGATTTGTGTTAGAAGTGATACCAAGTGGTTCATTATTCCACTGAATTATGAGTAAAGTTATAAAAAAAGTATGAAATAGGCCTTTCAGCTGTAGCTCTTTGGTTCACTGGTGCCGGCATCAATGAGGTCAGTACCTCATGTTCGTGAGTAAAATTACGGTTTTGAAACTGTAATCTTTCTTGCTTTTTTTCAAATAGAGTAAGGTGAATTAATGGTAATGGAGAGTAATTAAAGCAGGAAGAGAAGGGAAAGCATTGTAGAATTCTATCCTGTTTTGTCTGAGGTAATGGTTTAAGACTTGACAAAAGGACAGTGTTCCATTGGCCACCTCTGTTCTCTTCTGTGTTCGTTTAATGTCTCTGTATGAGAGAGAAATTAATCATTAAAAAAATAAAGCCTGTAATGTAATTTTCACTGCCATCATTCTGGCAAGTGTTCCCGTTATAGATAAAAGGTAGTGTAATGCCTTCTAAGCTCCGTTTTATTCTTACTTCTAGGACTTCTAATCTCTCTTTCCTGAACTCTGTGATCATGCTTTTTGATGCCTCGTTATTTTCTCCTCTATGTCTTTGAACACACCATCTGGCTGTTCTGGTTTTTTGCACCTCTACCTCATTGACTGCCAGTTCCATACCACTAAGTGGTGTCATTCCTGAAGAAAAGGTCTTAACTAATTTTTTCATGTGTAGAAATAACTTCTAATAAATGTGCATAAGATGGCTTCCTGTTGTTAGTAGCAATTTTATCTTCCCCCTGTAAACTGGAAATAAGTAAATTAGCCTGTGATCATCAATCTATTTGCTTGTTTCAGCAGCAACTTGATCTACAGGCTGCAGTTAAGAATGTCTACTCTGAAGCACAAAAGAATAGTGTTATGTTTAATCTGGGCATGTCTAATAAAATGTGAGTTGATTGAAATAATACTGTTTAGTTAACCAACTCTTCTGTTGTATCACACATTTTAAAGAGGACTATATACAAGCTTGACTTCTTGGGCTAATAGCGTTCTGACTGTAAAGAGACTTAGACAATACTTACAGAATTAAACCAGCTTTTTTTCCCTGTTTATCAGTTGAAAAAACAAATGTGGTTTTCTTCAGAAGTATTGATTGTAATACATTCAATGGCTTAATATGCAGTTTTTTTTTTTTTTAAATTTATATTGACTGGTACAAGTTCTCATGGTAGATTGTGTCCTCTAGAAGAACTTCCTTTGGATGGGGCTTTCTGGTCCCCCGAGTAGCATAAAGGTGTAATCCAGAGGATTCTGGTGCAGGTTTTACACCTCAAGGAGCATCTGTGTTACTGTATGTCTCCTAGAAGGTGGCATAAATTCATGTGCTGCTTTACAGATTGAATAAGAAGCCATACTGGAAGTTATAGGAGCCATAGCATGTGGCATAGTGGAGAGCAATTCCCCTGTGATTAATCCTTTGCTGCTACTAGTGATCTGTACAGCATCAGAATGTATCAGAGCAGAACCTCTTCCAATTCTCGGTGTGATTAGATGGTCCTAAATTAGAGAACTATGATTCAACATTTTATTACTTCTGGCAGTAGTGCAGTTGTTTGAAATATTAGAAATGTTAATTTTTCTGTGCAATCGGTGCATTTGAACTGTTCAAGAATAAAAGAATATACTATATCTGTTACTAGGAGCGTGGTGTGTAGAGTGTCACCTTACAGAGTGGTGATTCTCTTGTTTATTAGGAATTTCACATGGAAAGCTTGGAATTAGCTTCTCTGGATTTGATGCAAGAACAAGTAAGGACTGCTGATAGTGATAGCTGGGCGAAGTGAAGCCATTAGAAAGACTAGTTTGAACTACGGGAAAAAGACTAATGCATCATATTACTTGTCACAATCTTTCTTCAGTGGTAGTGATTTTTTTTAATTGCCATATAGCCTGTGAGGAGGGGAGCACTCATGATTTCAGCTGATTTCCAACTGCTTTGCACTTAAGGATCAACAAACAGCAGCCAGAGCAGGAACAGAATAAAGCTTCATCTGGCTTAGTTTTTTCATGGAGATGTATATCCCGTAACCATTGTGTAGCAATTCATTTACCTTTGATTATTTTCATTTATATTTTCAATAGTATCTTCAGTTTACCAGATTATTGTGTAAGCAATTTGTGCTGAAAAAAGTATGTTTTTCCTTAGAATTCTCCTAAAATTCTAGTGTGGAGTCTGAATGATGTCTGACATAAGAATAATTCATTTTACAATAATTAAGTGATACAAGAACATGAATGAAGTTTAGCACTGAACCTAGGTAGTCTGGCTTCTGAGAGATTAACCGCAGCAATGTGAGGGTTATGAGTTTGGTACTGTATTTTCAGTCTTGTGTAAAAGCCTGGATAGAAATTACAGTCAACATTGTGAAGCAGAATTTGGAAAATGCTGTAATCCTTCAAAAGAAATAAAATCTGTGTTTTCCTTTGGAAACATTTTGTCTGGGTGCACGTGTCTCACTAAATAATGATTGCCAGTGCAGTCTTTGAACACATGTAGAGCAGAAACATTAAAACTTAAAAATCTTTGCAACACCACAAAGCTAACATAGTAAAGGATTATGAAGCTTTCTGTTTAAATCAAATGTTCTGTTAATGAAGTTGGTAGATTAGCTGCATTCAGTCACAAAGTTTAGTTCACTTGTATATAGTTATTTTTGTCTTATAAGTGAAGTTCAAAGCATGTGTAGCACAGCAAAGAAGGTCGTGTTTCTCTGATGTTTATAATTGCTATTTGATGTTTTGCTTTCAACCTAATGATCTCAGTGGAGTTTCTCCTCTCTGAAGGATATAATCTGAAAAAGACATGGTTTTAATTCCCCTCACAGGAATTTTGTTACGTGTATGGTGGTTCACTGCAAAGCAATGACAACGCCTCCCGTCACTTTGGGTTTTTCTGAAGTGGGTTTAGTGATATTTCTTAAAATACAGAATATGTTGCTTTGTCCATTGGACTGTGTAACACCTTCTAGGCACACTGGGGTGTGTTATGCAGTATGTTTTGCCTATCATAGCTGACATTTATTGTACATTTAAGATGCTTCAGATATGGCTATAAGGGGTTTTTAAATCATTCCATCATGTTGGAAAATAGTTTATTCTGATAATTTTTATTTTCTATCTCTTTTTACTAGTCTTGTTCAAGGTTTTGTTACTGCCTGAGTTCTATTGAAAGTATAATGTTATCTGGGAAATGTTGGTGTTAAAGGAAAGCTGCAATTGAAAAATATGTGTTGAGCAAAGTAAACCAGATATAAGAGTGAGAACGTGTTGCAAATGTTTAGGAAAATCTAGAGAAAATGTGGACTATGGCAGAGAAGGGAGGAACTGGAGGTAGATTCAAGTAAAATAGAAAGCTGTAAAGCCAGTTCATATGGTTAATATGCTCCCTCTCTTGTGTGCTGCATGAGAGTAAGATAAAGTGATCCCATTATAAAGGTGCATCTGAGCATGAAATAAAAAAGTAGAAAGATACAAGGTTACATAATTTTTTAAAAAGTTGGAAGTGCCCATACATTTTATTAAATTATTGACAGAAACTGACGTTAGCTGAACAGGATGCCTGGAGTGTTTTGGATGACAATATGAGTATTGATTCTATACTCTCACCTCCTTTTATCTAGCATAAAACAAATCCTCTCTGGTTGTACAGTGAAAAAACTGGGGATTAAGAGAGGATGTGTTGAAAAGGATATTAATTCTGATCACAAATCTGTGCTTAAGCTGCAGTGAGTCTGCATTATATAGCCAACAGATGTGTAAGCATGTGATTTGGGGAAAAAAAACCCCTAGCAGTTAAAACTGAATAAATAAAATAAAACTGAATTTGCACTCCAAGGTGTCTCTAAAATGCCTTATGCACCCCACAGATCTTCAGGTGTTCTCTGCAATGTGGGGTGGTTGAAAGGAAGTCTGTAGTAGTGGTGTGCTTGTGGAGTTTACAGACCAGATCCTGAAATCACTTTACCTTTTCTCTCCTTAATTATTATTTTGTGTCCAGTTGAAAAGTGGTTGCAGAGCTTTAATAATGCCTTTCTTTCTTAAAAGCTGTATAAATGGAAGAGACTTACAGCCTGCTTACTTAACAGCAATTTGAGAAATAAGGAAAAAGTATGATGTGGTAGACTGTTGTCAGAAAAGAAGATAGTGGTAACAATTTAAAATTCAGCACTGTGGAAGGCATTTGTCCCCAAATGACCCTTAGTACCTGTTTATTTAATTGCAGTTGACTGTGACGGGCTCCCTGGAGGCTTCTGGGCACTTCATGAGTTCAAACCACTACTAAATAGTAGGCCAGCATATGGATACACTAACATTTCAGCACTGTAGTAATTAAGTTTATGCTATGTACTTGGAGAAAAGGAATCCACCAACATAAAAGGAAATAAAAGGTTGTGTGGGGGGGAAAAAGCATAGCTGTAAAGAGTCTTCAAGTAGTTTAAAATAAAATATTTATTGCATTCGGTTGCTCTCCTGTAGTTGTTTAATAGTGGATCTGCAGTCTTAGCTGGGAAGTTTCTTGCTGTTTGTGGATTAGTTTCAAAATCATATCACTAAGTTTGATATGTTTTTTTCCTGCAGAAATACACAACAGGTTTTGTCATCGTGTTTCAAGAGTGTAAGTCAGTAGTACTTAAAACTTAAAATCCTATATACTTAACTGCCTAATTAAAAGTTCAGTATTTTGCGCGGTTATTAGGATGACATACAGATTTAATAATTCTTTGATGTATGTAGCAGTACTATATTTGTAATTGCTTCATAGGAATTCAGGCTGTCCCATATTTAAACATGTAACTACAAACACATTGCATCTAACTGTGAGTGTTTGCAGTGCAAACAGGGTGATTGATTAGGCATTGACTGACCAGTGTTAGTGTAACCAGGAGAATGAAATAATTTCTCCCTTGGAAATGCTGTGGTTCCTTGTCAGAACTTGGAACAAAGAGCCAAGGTTAACTTAATTTGCTGTTAAGTATTAACTGTACGTCAGGGATTAGGAAGTTTTGAAAAACTTCCATGGAGAGAAAAAAAAAACAAACCACTTTTTTTTTTTTTTTTTTCCTTCCCCACTGTAGCCTTATAGTTTTGGGAAAAAATAGCAGCTGTTTTTTATTAGTGATAAGTCAACCTGTGAGTTATGGTTTTAAACTTAAGAATTAAAGCAAAGATGCAGACTAGTAAAGCTTTGATTTCAATTTGAACAGTACTGTAGTTTAGGGATCCCTGAGTCTTCATTTAAGGAATGATTCTTAAGGGAGGATTCTTGGCTATTAGAGGGCTTTATGCAACTAGATTTTAAGTTCAGTTGTGTCTCATGTTTGTGTTTTAATTATTATCCTTTGCAAGACAGTACAGTTTCAGACTCAGGTTTGGATTTTCAGTTTCTGCAGATGCTTTTGTGTATTATAAATTGAGGAACAAATGTTTGATTTTCATTTACTCTTCTATGTGTATGTGCAGACACAGATCTTTATGTGTTAAGTATATGTAAGTATGTATAAGTTTATATTGAGTGTGTGGTGGCGGTGTTGTCTGGTCCCCATCTTCCCCCCTCCCCTTGTTGAATTGTGAGGGGAGAATTGCTATCTCTTTTAAGAAAAGACCTGGCTTAAGCTGTTAATTTTATTTTTACACACTTACAACTTCTAATTCATATATAAAGTTAGTTTATTTATTTTAGGAGTGTAACCATAGTTTTTCCTTTGTGTTTTCGTGCCGGTTAATAATTTTCTGCAGGATGTGGATTTACTGCCATCTTGCGGGAAAACGTAATAACTGCAGACTTTTCTTTTTTGTTTACTGGGGTCATTATGCCATAAACGAGAAGATACTGCTATTAAATCTGACAAGAATCAAAGTTTATTGTGAAACAAAAGTCTTCCAACTTATAAAAGCATATTTTTTCGAACTGCATAGACATTTTGAGCCCATAATGTTGTCTCCTTAAAGATTTCTCTTTCCTG